>NC_142798.1:62314481-62560212 GCF_049724085.1 Artemia sp. Qi Xiang Cuo
AATAATATTTGCCCAAAAATAGTGCAGCTTATTCTCAAGAGGGTGAAAGATCATATTATAAGATCCAGAGGAGCGGATTGAACAATTTTTGCCAATCTTTATTTCAAGTTTTGTTGAAACTTTATCTTGTTTTTTTTTTTTTTTAATAATATAGCATTCAAATAATACCCACATATCTCTTATGGTTATCTCATCTGGAACAGCAATTTTCAAAGAGTACAAATCCTGCAAAACAAAGCAGAAAAGTAAAACAGGTAATTATGTTAATGAAATGAAGTGTTGTCCTTAGGTCTATGGGTTTGCTTAATGTTGTTAATCGAATGGATTATCGAGCTGGTTTTTTTTTTGTTTTCCAGGTTACAAATAATTTAGTCCTAAGTATTTTTTTTAAATTTTTCCGTGGTGTTAGTGATATTCATGATTATTAGACAATTTGGCGGTTGAGTTGGCGGAGACAATTTGGCGGTTTAACGACAATTTGGCGGTTGAGTATAGGTACAGCACACGGTACAGATTTGGACCGCAATTTCTTAGAACTTCTGTGTGGAATCTGTTACCGATTAGCATCAGGCAGCTGAACATCTTTTAGTTTTTTAGATAAAAGTAAAAGAGTAGTTAATAAATGACGGGTAACTTGATCTTTTGTTGGTCGGGAGCGGGAAAAGGGCTCTTTTGTATGTTGACGTGGATAGTTTGTTAGGGTTAAGGGCAGAAGGAACTAAGAAAGATCAGAAGGTGAGGGGGCACGGAGGAAGAGAGGTAGGGGTGTTATGGTATGAGTGTGTTATGGAAATCATATTGTTTAAAAATATGGTTTGTTTTTTGCCTCTTTTGATCCTTTTTGTATCTTATCAGTTATAATTGTATTACAGTTGATAAAACTGGCTAGCATCATAAGCTGCATGCTAGCAAAACTTCAGTTTTTCATTTGTGCAGCGATTCTATTTTGTAAAATTTGTTTTTCTGTTTGTGAATAACGGAACCTAAACATTTATCTTTTTCAAACTAGTTGGAAAGCAAAAAGGTTGAGTTGGTGTTTCATTGCAAAGAACTTCTAAATATCAGACCAACCTATTGTTTGGCATAAGGATGGAACTTGCATTTATTTTTCATGTTCATACTACAAAAGCTTCGCAGTTTTAAATCACAGACTTTCAATTTAAGATTTTTAACTGAAGTAATAGGAAGGCTCTTACTTTAGTTCCAAGGTCACTATTTGCTGAAAATCCTTATCTTCAACTCTAAATTGAGCTATTTGTTGTCCCTTTTCCTGTTCTTCGATTAGACTTAAGTTTAAGTTAGGGTTTATAAACTCTGGAGCGTTGTCGTTTTGATCTGCTATTCTAAGCTGAAGAATTCCTGTAAAATCGAATGCTTCATTATAACTAAATTATCACTATAATTAGATCTAAAATATAAGGCTTGTTTCAATCGTTTCAATTGCTGGTCACAGCAGCGGTATATAGTCTAATATAACATAACTTAACTAACCTTTAGACAGGACTGACCCTAAGCTTGGTGGCGCCCGGGATAAAATTAGTTGAAACACCCCCAACCCTAAAATAAATAAAAAGTACCTGCCATGGCGTCCCCCCAGACACCTCACCCGGGGCAGCTTGCCCCGGTTAACCCCCCCCCCCTCTTTTGAACGGCCCTGCCTTTAGATACCTTTGCTGTGATTGATTGTGAACATTGCAATTGCTGGTACATTTTTTGTTGGTACATGCTGGTACATGACATGAAAATATAAATGTTTAGCTAAAATACTTGTTTGACTAGAATTCAGAGAGTAAAAGTGCAATCCAGGCGCTGAGAAGTGTAACAAAACTCAACATCAATGTTAACTTTTACCAAAAAAGTTACTTTTGCTTCTATACGTAATATACCCCCTTCTCTCCTCGTGATTAATTCCTTTGCATTTGTCCTTCAAAAAGCCAAGAATTTAGGTCTGAAAGATGGAATTTTTTTGTTTAAAAGAGGGGTTGGGATCAAAGTCTTGAAACGTTATTTCTCATTTCATAGATCGGTATTTCTGAGAGCGAAGTTTAAAATCTAAAACGATTAAAAATCATTGCTTCGTAATTTATGCAATATTATCTACAAAACAAGATGAAACAAACAGGCTCACGATATCTCATAAATTTGTAGAATTCTGAAAAACTAGTGTCTTGCTGAAAACTGAGCTTACTTGAGCTTCTTAGAGAAAATTTAAGCTGTATACAAGAAGCTATTGACATCATGGCTGGTGAAAGACTATTGAGAGCCTTATTTTTATACCTACAATTCCCTCCACGGGGGACTAAATATTTCCTTGAGAGCAGTAATGTCTTCTTTGTAGGGGAACTTGCCTTGTGCTTCAATACATTGTTTGCATTATTATCATCAAAGTATATTTTCTGTGAAAACTACATATATATAAACAAAGCTGAACAATAGGCCCGTTCTTTCGCACTAAGATCTTACATCTAAGATCTCACATCTTTCTGCAAAGATTTCCGTTCTTTTAACTCATCATTGTTCTAAGATCTTACGGCTCAATGGTGTTAGCAAAAAGTGTGAAAGACACCATCTTTCTGCCATATAGAAAAATTATGAGAGATCTTTGATGATAAACTCATCGTTGTTCTTAGACCGCTGATCAGAGCAGAATGATGAAAGACGTTTGCAAAAGAACGTCATAAGATGTAAATTCTTAGTGTTAAGATTTCACTATTAAGCGTTCTTTGTCAAAAGATGTAAGATCTTAGCACATAGATGAGTAAAAGAACGGCGCTAGTTTATATTATCTTACCTGAATTATTCTTTTTATCTAGGTAGCGTTCGTCTGTATTACGGTCCTCTACCACAAGAACAAATTCCACTGAATCGAAGAGTTCTCTATCTGCTTTGTATTTACCAACTCTGATTTTCCCGTCGATGCGATTTACTCCTAGTTTGGATGTCTCGATTGTGAAGAAACTGAATAATCAAAATAGAAAATCATGTCAAACTTTCCATGGAAGATCAAAATGATGGTTGCTTCAAAAAGTCTATCAAAAGCTCCAAAATGAGGCACATTCGTTTCTTATGTCACGTAAAGAAAAAAGCACACAAAAATAGAAGGATTCAACAAATCTTAAAAACTTACTAAAACAAAAATGTCATACAAAAAATGATTAGTACAAAATTTCAAGAAATTTATTAAAATACAATGAATAAAAATAAAATATTACACAAACAGAATGTCTAAACTAGTAAAAATTATACCGTGAATGGTAAAAAGGGGGAGGAGGGGAGAAGAGAAAGCAGCCATTTGAAATATCAAATATGTAGAGGATAAAATTCTTTTATATCTTTCAATTAAAAATTTTGTTTGAGAATTTTCTTCTGCTGAAACCGAGCGAGGGAGGTGAGGTCTAAGAGGGAGAAAGGAACGCCTAGGGAAATGCAAACTTGTCAATAAGGGAATAGGCTAAATGTATAAAAATAAGCTAAAAAAGGAATAAGTCTAATAAAAGGAGATACTTATTAGTTTTACTCAATTTTTTCTCTTTGTCTGTCACCAATCAAAATTTCAGATACTTATTTTGACCTCTTCCTCTCATCCAATTTGGCTCAAATTTGTATACAGCTTTACTTTACCTAACATTTTAATATTCTAATATATTTGAAATCTCAAAAATACTTAATTATCCTACAGCTTAGTCATAATTTAATGATAATAATCAACTTACGATAAAAGTATTTGGTCAAGTATTCTTGCCTTTGAGTTATTTTCACGTAGGAGCAGAGATGACAAAGTAAACAAAGATTTCTATCATAAGAACCGATGTGACCCTGGGTTCCCACTGATGCGATTTCAGGCCAAAACGGCCGTTTTTGCGTGATCTGTCAAATTTTCTCCGTTTTTTTGCAGAAAGTTTCTGCGTCACAACGGTTCTAAGGTTGCGTTGAAATATTTCTACTGATCCGTTGAAAATGGTATCCGCTATTTTAAATTGAACGCATTGTAGAACCATAAATTGCAAGTAACTGCGAAACTGAACATGTTTATCAAAAGTTTTCCATTAATATTTGACAAAACGCATGGGGATTCTGTTTTTTAAATACAAAATTTCAATAGGCGAGTCCTGGGGGGGGGGGGGTTTACAAGGAAATGAGCCAAAGAGATTACACTTGTATTTTTCATTAGGCATATTTAGCCTAGGTTATTACAGGTTAGCCCTTTGAATATTTTTCTTGGTTTCTAGAATTTGATTTAGCCTATTTCTGTGCATATGCTTTTTAAATATACCATAGTATATTTGCGCTACAATGGCTGTAGTGAACCCTTTCTGTGTGAACATTTTTGCGATTTTCCCGCATCCACTACCCGTGAGCCGTTGTTCGTTAAAAAAAATCGCACAAGTAAGAATCAAATGTAAATTCTTTATTTTGCCACTGGATGTATCTGCATTATTTCATAGAGGGATCGAGGTTTGAGAAAGGAGAAGTAAATTTTTGGACATTAATTAAAGTAGTTTGAATTAATTAAACTAATTTAATTAATTCTTCCGAAGCTATTTGTTGAGTAAATTTTTTTTGTATTGTGAATATTACGGTGCACGTGACCTCATCTCAATGCGGTGTGTCCGGATATTCAATGAATACTAAATTATGCATTGAAATACATACTATATAACAATACATACTTTAGTATGTATTAAAGAATTAAGTAAGCACAGTTTCCACAATTTAAGACCAAAAAAAGGTTAAACAAATATCTTATAAATAATAACTTTAAAAAAACCACGTTTTATAAATGGACTAAAAGGATCAAATGCATTTTTTGATTCTAAAGAATACTTTTGATATACATACTCAAATATTCTGAATATTTTGAGTGTTGTGAACTCTTTTACTCAAACTTGTATAAAAAATTCTAAAAATCTAAACGTGCTTTGCATTTACTTAAATAAAGGACTATAAATTTGTCATCCACATCATTCATAAAAAATACTTGTATGGTAAATAGTTATATATCAATAGGTAGTTGACTGAAAATGCACAGCATATTTAAATTTTTGACATTTTTTATAATTATTAGTAAAAGAATTCACAACATTCAAAATATTCAGAAAATTTTGAAGTATCTATATCACAAGTATTGTTTAGAACTGAAAAATTTATTTTTCCGTTTTTAGTCCATTTTTAAAACGTGTTTTTAAAAGTTTTTTTTTAAATAACGTATTTTTAGTTTACTCTACGCATGGCTAGGAATCTTGAAACCACACTCCTTGACCTATAATTTTTATTGCTTAAAAATTGATGATACAATAGAATGGAGGACAGGTGAACGGGAATTCATTTGGGCTAGACAATTCTAGAGCAAAGTTTAGTGCAGGTTTATGAGATATGTAAATGGGGTTCCAAAAAATTTTAAGTTGGAAATAAATTTAATATTCTTGAGCAAAGATTGGCTTTGAAATCAGTTTCTTCAGATATTAATGCTTATCTACAACTTTTAAAAGAATCACCTGAAGGTAAAATTGTAGTATCAGCAAAAAAACTGATTCTGAATAAAATTGACTTTGAAAGTTAAAACATTTCTGTATCGTTATCAGAACTGACACATCTATTTCTAAATATATCAGAGCTCTTAAGACCAAGTAAATTTTCAAGACACAAAAATAAATTTAGTATTTTGAATGAGTATAAACTACACCTTTGACTTATTTTTGACTTGAAAAGATGTATATGACAATTTTTATCTCTCGTAGTATCTGTTGTATGTCATCAACAGTAAAAGACACACAAATAAGTTAAAAAGGATTTGCTCACTCTTGCGGGCTGAAGTTTACATCTGACAAAACTATTCCATTTTTGTAGAACTTGGTATCCATCCAGTCAATAAACATATTCAAATCTGGTTCTTCGTCAGGATCAGTTGCAAAAATTTCTTGTACGACTATTGAGTTGTCCCCCGGAGGCAATTCACCGAAGCCTTCGAGTAAAGGCTCAACTGTAGAAGGCTAAAATAGAAAAGATTTTATTTTGTACCTAGTAAACATGGGTGGAATTTGATACGTGTTAGCTTAGGCATAAGCAAGTTCGTTAACATAAAGTCTTGGCGATATGCATAGATTTGCTATACAAGTCTATTTTTGATATTATTTTACTACTATCAGTACCGGCAGCTCATCACAGTAACAAACCACTTGAAGTTAGTACTTAAGCATGGTGAAGTAAGCACCATGCTCAAGTACTAACAGGTGTTCCAACTCCGTCTCCATCCCACTCTTTTTAAAATTTCATTTTGAAGTTTTTCCCATAAAGTTCTAACTTCCTTTGAATATTTTCTTATTACCTCTTCCCCCTCCGTTTCAGGACATCGTTTGGCACATTGTTTGGCACAAGATAGATTGCCAAACAGCGCAATCTTTGGCAACAGTTTATTCGTAAATTATGATATAAACATCTTAGCCTTTCTTAATATTAATTAAAAAAAAACTTTTTACACAAAATAAGTTTTTCAAAGAAAAGTAAAAAACTGCATTAAACCAAAAATGAGCAAGGATAGAATCAAATAATGTACCAACGGTAAAACTACCACAAATCAGCATCGATAAATAAATTAAACCCAAAACGAACAGAAATTACGATAAATAACCAAGTCAAATTCAAACGAGCAGAAACTAACATGAATAGGGCTTAAAACCCTTATGCCTTCCCTAGGCAAGAACATAATTTGCACTCTACTGAAGAAATTGAAATGTTTTCACTTTTATAACTTTTAATACATCAAATATTACTAACATTTCAAGGAATGAATATCAGCATATGTACATTCAACTGACAATGCACATTCATGCGCATTTTTATCAGTAAAGTGCAAATTATGTTCTGGCCTTGAGAAAGCATCGGGGTTTTGAGCCCCACTCATGTTAAGATCTGTTTGTTTTGAGCTCGTTTTTTGACCTGCACATATTGCTTTTAGTCAATTGATCTTCTCCTTTGGTCAATCCCCTTCTGGTCAATCTTCCCTTTGGTCTTCCCCTTTTGGTCTATGCACAGAGCGTCTTCTGTTAGTTCAAATTTGTAGTTGATATTCTCTCAAATTTTACCTTCATGGACTTAGCCTTGATAGTACTATTATCAGAGTAGTTTCGGTGGTAGTAGAAGTAGTTGCAGTATTAGTGTTGTATTAGTAGTAGTAGTAGCTGTAGTAGCATAAGTAATAATACTGCTGCTATTATAATTTCCCCTGGAAATATTAAGTAATTATAAGGAAACCAAATTAAAAAAAGCAGAATATGGGAAAACCATGGAAAAAAAATTGTTGACTGCCTGCCAATTGATTTTGACCCTATAACGAAAGTGTAAGAGCCTAACTATTGTTAACACTAAATCAAAGAATCAGCTTTTTATAGTGATCCTAAATATTTATTTGTTTATTAGTAATTAGTTATTAGTAATTAGTACACAAGAAAGTTCATATAATTAAAGAAAACACAAGGAAAACAACCTCATAGGGCAATTTCGGTAAAAACATTCCGTCAACTTTTGCTTGCATTTCCAGAATACCCATGAGCTGATATATGCTGCCACTATAATCAGAAATGTTTCCCCTGAAGTGAATGCTCGGAATTTTTGTATTTTCCCCTTGAACGGATACGTTTATTGTCTTTTATTATCAATTATCTACTTTTACAGGAATAATTGTATTTATCTAGTTCACTTTGAAAAGATTAATTTTTTACAGTTATGAAGTATAAAGGTGTCAAATATATTGGTTTTTGCTATTCACAATTAAATTAAAAACAATGAATTAAAAATTTTTATTTCATGTTTTTAATCTTATTTTTAATGTTTTACTTTGAACAAACTACTTTGATAATATATTACTTTTTATAAAAGAATTGAGTCTAAAGGCATTAAACATTTTGGTGTTTGATATTTAAGTTCAAAACTGTCGATATTGCTAAAAAAAAAAAATATACGTCCAACGCTTCGGCATTGCTCAACAGAACTGAATGCAGTGAGTTTATACCTTAGATTGTTATGAGTAGGCTATTGTTTTGTGTATCTTTTTTTAATTGAATATTTTTTTCCATATTTATATACTTTTACTTTAATTGACATACTTTTTCATTGCCTTTAGAAAAATGTTTGCCTCTAAGCTTCATTAAATAAAAAAAGAAGTTTTTCGACTGAAAGTAAGGAGCAACATTAAAACCTTAAACTAGCAGAAATTATTACGTATATGAGGGGGGTTGCCCCCTCCTCAATACTTTGCTCTTTACGTTACAGTTTTTCTACACTTTAAAAACAAGTTACTTATTGTCCTAATTAAACGACCCTTGGAATTCAGTAGCTATTTTGAAAGATCTAGTAAAAAATTCAAACTTTAGCGTCAAGAGCGAGGTTCTGAGATGGGGGCAACCCCCTCATACACATAATAATTTCTGTTAGTTTGAAGTTTTAATGTTGCTCCTTACTTTCAGTTGAAAAAAACTAGTTTTTTTTTATTTCTGATCGTTTTTTAAAAACTCCAGGAAACCTGGCTCCACCTCCATGGAAAAATCCCCCTCACCGCAGAAATACCCTCTAGGCAATTCAATCCTGGTGAGATTTCACCCCGGACAATTACCCTTAACATCTCCAGGCCTAAAATTAAATCAGTAAAGAGAAAGCAAGACATATAAAGAAATTTCGTATAGGAATTCTGGCAAATTCACCAAGTGTAAAATTTCCCCTGAAAATTTCACCCCGTGGAAACTTCCCTCTCCATGGAAAATTCTCTAAGTGTAAAATCCTCCCAGAGGAAAATTCTTCCTCCCCTCCCCATCCGCAAAATGTATGCATATTCCCAACAACGAATAAAACAATGGGTAAATTTTATAACTTTAAAACCATTCCCCATGGGTTGTAGGGGGGACATATTAATTGGGTCTTTCAACTATGCTGAAGAAAAAAGCTATCTTAAAATTTCGATTGGACGATCTAGGGAAAAAAGTGGCGTGGAAAAGGGCCTAGTTGCCCTCCAATTATTTTGGTCACTTAAAAAGGGCACTAGAACTTTTCATTTCCATTAGAATGGGCCCTCTCTCGACGGTCTAGGCCCACTGAGTTGATACCATCACCCCTAGCGAAAAAAAAAAAAAAACAAATAAGGAAGCATCCGTGATCTTTCTTCTGGCAAAAATTATCCAATTCCACATTGTTGCAGATATGAGCTCGAAACCTCTACAGAAGGGTTTTTTGGTACGCTGAATCTGATGGTGGGATTTTCATTAAAATTCTATTACTTCGAAGGGGTCTTTCGCCCTTTTTTTTTTAGAAAATTAGACAAATTTTCTCAGGCCCTTAGCTTTTGATAAGCACAACTAAACTTAATGAAGCTTATATATTCGGAATCAGTATAATAAGCTAATTCTTTTGATATATCAATTGGTACCAAAATTCAGTTTTTTAGAGTTTCGGTTACTATTGAGCCGGATCGCTCCGTACTTACAGTTCATTACCACAAACTGTTTGATTACCCATTAAAACCCAAACAGGGATCATTGAAATATTGATCGTTTTTTCTGCGTTACCAAAAGTACTGTATTCATAAAACTTTACAGTTTCATGAAATGTAATTAAACAAATAGAAAGGGGTTTTCAAGTAAAGTAAGTAGCAAGTTTAAAACTTAAAACAAATATAAATTACTCTGTATATAATGTAATGTAAATTACCCCTTTCTCAACACCTTGCTCATTAAACAAAAGTATTTTTAGTGCTTTGAAAAATCTTATCTTTCCAATTGCAAATTTTATTAAAAAAAATTGGAAATAAAACTTCACAGTAAAGAGTAAGGAGCTAAGGAGGAGACAGCCCCCTTCATATAAAGAATAATCCGTTCAAATAGGTTTCAAATCTGTTCCTTGCTTTCAGTTGAAAATCTTTTTTTGTTTAATTTGGATTGTTTTCCAAATCATACCCAGGTCTAACCAAGATATAATTTGAGGTACCGGTCCCTTAAATCCCTGGTTAATTGCTTTTAAAATGTGTAAATCAATAATTGTACGTGCATTAGTACCGACCTACGTTTAAATTTTCCATTTCAATTTTGGATAAAATTTGAATATACTTAAAAAATTGGCGATGAATAGTAATTCTGGTAAAGAGTCGTTGTTAATATTACTACAAAAGAATTTCGGTTGGATGAAAAGAAGTATTATTGTTTGTATGTATGGAAATTCTGTGAGACTTTTAATCTTCTAAATAACCGAAGCTATCACAACCTCTACAACAGGATTTTCTTATCGATAAATACATTACATACATTGAAATACTATATATAAATAGAAAAAGAAAATAACACCATTTAAAATTGCTGAAAATCTAAGTTCCTTGCAGTATTTGCCACCCAAAGAAATTTCCTGGCGGGGCAAATGATGACCTGCCTTGCCTTTTTCTACGTAGAAATGGGAATGTAACATTTTAGCTGTATAGAGAAACAATTTAATTAATTCCTACTTCCCCCTACCTCTTTCAAGATTTATCTGAAGCCTTGTGAAGAGTTAGCAGTTTGTTCATTAAATATACTTTTTTTTAGGAATCTACCCTACCCCAACCTATACAATGACTCATCCCCCCTTATTATAGCTGATACGCAATTACAGATCGCCAAACGTAGCCTATTTTTATTACAAATAAAGCGAATCAATTTGGTTGAATCCAGTACTGCCACCATGTGGCACTACTTCTTTTACAACTGGAAAGCCTAAATATAGTTATCCATACTTTTAAGTCAATTAGATTCTCATAATTTTAAATTGACTGCAAATTCATCCTTTTCGAGTAAAGTCGTAGTTTTGTGCCCTAAAATAACAAGAAAACAAGACTTTTCCCTGGTCAAATCTGTGTGGTCACTTAAAAAAGAGCGTTAAATTTACGTTTGACTGAGCTCCCTCCCAATTATCTTGGACCTTCGGTCTGATACAATCACCTTTGGAAAAAAAAAACAAAAAAACATGCATCGACGATATTTCTTTTGAAAAACAAGCGAAATTCCACATTTTGAAGATTGGAGCTTGAAATCTCTACGGCAGGGTTCTCTGATATGATGTATCTAATAAAGATATTCGCAATGAGATCGCTTGCTTCTTTTGGGGGGAGGGGGTCCTCTTTGTTCAAAAATAGGGCAAATTTTCTCAGATTCTTAGGTTTGGGTACGTAACAATAAAGTGAACGAGTTTTATGTATTTAGAACCAGCATAAAAAGCTATTACTGCCAGTGTGGCAATTGTCATAATAGTTCTATTTTTAGTTTTGGTAAATATTTGTCCAAGTCACTTTTTACTTCCAGTTTTTTTTATCAAAAAACTATTTGATAAGATTCTCTTGTGACGAAATTTGTTTGAACCTTTTCATTTTATTTAGCTAAATAGGACAATAAAAAGAAAGAGGGTCAATTTGACAGCTGGATAGTAAGTTTGAATTTTGTTTTTCTTTCGCTATTCTATCCTTTTTTTTTTTTTTTTTTTTTTTTTTTTTTCTTTTTTTTTTAATGTCTGAATATATAAGGGATTTAAGTTCGTGGGGAAGAATTGTCCTGTTATGAAAGAGGTACATTTTACATGACCGTTATAAAATCAAAACGTGGTATCTATGCACGCAGGATGATTTTTGAGTATCTCTATTTCTTCTATAAACTATTCTAAGTCGTAAGAAATTGCATAAAGACAAGTCTGCATCTGTTATAATCTACGGATGCAATCTTTCTGTAATTTTGGTTTGAGTTTGATTTTCTTTTTAGATTAAATGCATAAAAATTAAATATATTATTGATTAAACAAATTGATCTCTTTGGCAGGAATCCTTGCGGTTTAAAATTTACTGTATTTTATTTCATTTTGCATGCAATTTGATTGCTCTTTTTATTTGAGATTTTTTTCCTAATGGTATTTAAAAATAAATTTATTCCTACTAAAAAAAAAAATAATGAAATATATTCCCTGTTACCCAACCACCACTGATATTTTGGCGTTTGCCCCCCCCCCGGGGAAACTTTCTGCCGGCACCCTTGGGTGGTATAGTGTTAGTAGTGATGTGCATATATTACCTTTCGTCAATTGATCTTCCCCTTTAAGTATTCTCTGAAAGTTCCAATTTAATACCCAAACCAATTCTTGAAATACACCCTTTTGACAATCTGCATGCGCATAGTGTGTTTGCTTTGCCCCAACCTCATGGGCGCGGATGGAGCCCACCCCAGGGTCTCTCAGTGCCCAGGATTTCCCTGGTGTCAATCAGAACCCAGGCCTAGGGACGGTTGGGCTTGCGACCCTCCTCCTGAAAATAATTGCAATGAAAAGAAACGTTACTCAAGCCTCGGATCCTATTCGTTTTAAATCCTTACGACCTCGGCACGTCGCCGGACATCTTTTGAACCTTGCTGACCAAGGTGGGCTTAGAATAGCCACCTGGAATGTTTTAACCATGAATAACCCCGGATCCAAAGACCTTCTAGGGCTTGAGATGTTGAGATGTGGGATTGACATACTTGGAATGACAGAAACCCACTTGATGGGATCAGGCGATTAAGAAATTAACAGTTATGGTCGAAGGATGATATGGTCAGGCCAAAATTCTTGGAGAAACAGTGACGTAGGCCTGCTTCTAAACAAGAAGGAAAAGAAATATCTTATATCCCAAAACCTAATATCAGGTAAACTACTCAGTTACCGCTTCCACCATGAATATGGGAAGATGAAGATTGTTGTGTGCTACTCACCAAGAATATCTCTCCAACGGATGAGAAAGACAAATTCTACTTGGCTCTGACAGCTGCTCTGTCTCGGATTTCCCCTCATGATGTTTTGGTCGTGGTAGGCGACTTCAATGCAACTGTATCTGACCCCAGCGGAGCTTTTAAATCTGTAATTGGTCCAGTTACCCCTGATTCTTTGAACGAAAATGGGACCGGGCTCCTCCAGCTGTGCGCCATGCACGAACTGGTCATTACAAACACCCTGTTTCACAGAAAAGACATTCATAAGTCAACATGGTATAGCAATGACGGGTGCACGCGAAAGATGATCGACTATATTATAGTCAACCAAAGATGGCGCTCATCAGTCACAAACTGCATAATCTATCGCTGCGCCGAGATCGGGAATACTGACCATAGATTAGTTGCTGAGAACTTCCGTCTACGACTCAAAGCCCAGCCTACAGAACGACGCCAACCAAAGTTGGACATTCAGAAACTAAAAACCGAGAAATTCTGCCAAAAGTATTTAGTTGAAGTCCAGAACAGATTTGTATGCCTGAATACCCTTGTTGACCCGGACACGTTTTGGCAGACATACAAAAACAATATATTAGAGGTCGCTACTGAGACCGTTGGTCGAAAGCTGTACTCAAAAAAGCCCTGGCTATCACAAGAGGCTTTGCAAATCATTGAGGAACGCAGAAGAGCGTGGCTGGCCGGAGATATGCCCTCCTACAGACGGTTAAACGGGGTCAGAAACAAACTTATCCACCGAAAAAGCAACAATTTGTTGAGAAAAAAGCTGATGAGCTAGAAGATGCAGCACGAAAAGGTGACGCCATGTCGCTTTTCAAGCATGTCAGAGACCTCAGCGAGGAGAAAGCTCCATAGATAGGAGCAGTTAAATCCACCTCCGGCGTAATGCTCGAAGATAAAACCGCGTAGCTTGATCGATGGAAGGAGCATTTCACAAATCTGCTGAACTCCGACAGATTCAAAGTTGATCCTGACATAATTGCATCGGCTGAGCATATAACAAAGAAAAGTCTAACAGAGCCTGAGCGTCCCTCCGTAGTAAGAGATACAGAATGCTCTAAGGAGGATGGAAAACAACCAAGCACCAGGAACCTGTGGGATCACCATGGAGCTGCTAAAATTCGCAGGACCGACGATGCTACTATGGCTGCACATGCTGTTTTCCCTCGTTTGGACAACAGAACTGATTCCACAAGAATGGAAGGAAGGGATAATCCTCCCTCTATGGAAGCGTAAAGGTAGTCGAAGTGATTGCTCCAACTACAGAGGAATCACCCTCCTGTCGGTTCCCGGCAAATTATTTGCCATGACTTTGATAGATAGAAGTACCCAGTTCATCCGTAAGTGCCGCCGGATTCAGCAAGCAGGTTTCATGCCAAACAGATCCATGACCGAGCGGATCTTCACCGTACGCCAGGTCATCGAGAAATCTCGTGAGTTCCAGCGTACAGCATACCTCGCCTTTGTTGACTTTAAAGCAGCCTTCGAATCGGTCGACCGTGAGTCTCTCTGGCTGATACTAGAACGAACAGGTCTCCCGGACAAATACTGTCGCCTGTTCAAGGCGCTCTACACTGGTACAAAAAGCTCCGTCCAGGTTAATGGTCGTCGAAGCTCACTGTTCGAAATAAATACCGTTGTACGGCAGGGTTGTGCTGCTGCTCCTGAACTGTTCAACGTGGTGATTGATTATGTCATGGATCGAACCACGAACCGGCTCCCCTTCGGACTAAGGTAGGGCGATAGAGTTTTAGCCGATTGCGACTTCGCTGATGATATTGCTCTGATATGCACTTCTGCAGCTGAACTCGAAGAAGCCCTTAACACACTGTCGGAAGAAGCCCAGAAAGTAGGACTACATATTAGCTGGCAGAAAACAAAAATAATGATCTCTGACTCCGCAGGTTAAGCCACTAGATCGCCAGTATTCAACGTATCAAGGCGCACAATGAAGGTTGTTAATACTTTCCCCTACCTTGCATCTGTCATCACGGAAAATAGCTCAGTCGAATCTGAAATTCAGTCACGCATCGGAAAAGCCGCATCAATTATGGCACGACTATGCTATTCAGTGTGGTCAAAGCCCAACATCAGCCGAAAAACAAAAATGCGGATCTACAACACCACCGTAACCCAAGTCCTTCTCTACGGTGCTGAGACCTGGCCGGCTGCTGCTTCTGCTCGTGATGCCATAGACGTGGCCCAAAAAAAGTTCTTGAGACGTATTGAAGGGATCAGATGGGACGACTTCGTCTCGAACACCCGATTGCTGGCACTAACAGATCAGACCCCCAACTCTCGTCAGGTCGCTGCACGAACCCTACGGTGGTTCGGCCATTTGGTCCGCATGCCAGCAGAAACACCCGCCAGCACTCTCTTCAATTTTGATCCCCCTGCACATGGCTGGAAGCGCCCCCGCGGAAGGCCCCGGTTCAGATGGAGGGACAGCCTCACCCAGTACCTCTCAATGATCGGCACTGACATACAAGAAGCACTCACGCTTGCACAAGACCGTTCCGAATGGAGGCGAAGAGTCACGTGTCTCTCTACGCTGGACCACCAGCAGGAACATTAAGTCAAGTAAGTCAATATTCTATCGAATTTTCACCTTCATACGCGTAACCTTAATTGTACTAGTATCATAGTAGTAGTGGTAGTAGTAGGAACAGTAGTAGCAGTAATAGTGTATTGTTAGTACTAACGGTAGTAGCAGCAGTATCAATAGCAGTAGCAGCAGGTATATTTTGTCTTTTGGTCAGCTGAACATCCCACTCATGATACCCCAGAAGTTTCCTCTTGATACGTTCCAAAAATATGAATTTTCCTTCCGTTCCAAAAATATTGTTGATACGCCCGTATGAGCAATGTGCATTCACACAATATGTTTGGATTTACTTTTCCCTCAACGTTTCCTCAGATGTTTTTTCAATATATTCAGCCTTAATAGTGCTTGCTACAGAAGTAGTAGTTTTAGTAATAGTAGCAGTAATAATTGTTGTGGTAGCAGTAGAAGTAGCAGTAATTGTAGTAGTACTAGCGTGCAAATATGGCCTTTCCGCTCAATTGATCATCTCCCTTATCATTTCCTGACAGTTCTAAATTAATATACTCAGTCATTCCTGAGATACACCCTTTTGACAACCCATAGACACTTAACTTGTTTTCATTTAGTTCAACACTCCCCTCAGCATTCCCTGACTTATATTAATGCCCTTCGTATTTTGGGAAAGTAGAAGCCAAATATGCATACCTTTTCTCAATAAAATATACAATGTGTAAACAATGATTAAATTGCCTAACTTACAGCCCTTGCCCTGAGGAATCGGGGGGGGGGGGTACATCCTCAAATGCATAACTACTGAGCTTTTCAACAATGGTGAAAAAAAATTGATCTTTCAAGACTCTGTTTGGATGTTCGTTTTGAGATATGATGTGTGTGTTTGTGGGGGGAGGGGGGTTGTTGGTTGCTCTCAAATCACTTCGACTCTTAAAAAGAGCACTATAGCTTCCAATTTAAAAATCAAATGAGACCCATTTGAATTTTATACCACCACCCAATCCATAAAAACCTTTATGCCCCCGGTGCATAATTTAAAGCCCTTGCCCCACGACTCTGGGGGGTTGTGTCAACCCTGGAGGCATTGTCATATGTTCTTTGGACTATGTTAAACAAAACGGACATCTCCTAATTCCAATCAGATGTGTTTGGTGAAAAGAGGGGGAATTGGGGGGGGGGGCTAGTTGGCCTCCCTCACTTTTGACTCTTAAAGGGGAACTAGAACTTCAAATTTAAACCAAATGAGCCACCTCTAAAGTTGAAACAACCATCTTCCATCTAAAGTTGAAACAACCTCCATAAGAACCTTAAATGTCCCAGGGGTATAACTTACAACCATCGACCCAAGGCTGTGGGGTTCGTATCAACCCCAAAAGCCTTGTTACATGATCTTTGGACTATTTTGAATAAAAGGACTGATCGAAATTTCTATTGGATGCGTCTCGAGAAAACACGACGTGTGGGGGGGGGGGGGGTAGCTGCTCTCTGATCCCTTTGAATCTTAAAATGGCACTAGAACTTGTGATTAACAATCCAATGAGTCCCCTCCAAAGCATATACGACCACCCTTTCTATAAAAACCTTATATTCCCCCAGGGCAAGACTTACAATCCTTGCCCTGAGAGCTGTGGGGGGGGGGGTTGTCAACGGACATACTTTCCTGACCCTTCAGCTACGATGAAAAATATTGCTGTCTCATAATTTTCTCAAATCACTTTTCACTCTTAAAAAGGGCACTATCACTCTTACAGGACTACTGCCCTGCCTATGATCTTAGCCCTATACCCCTGGACAGAGGAATCGAACCGCATTTGTGACGCAGCGTACTACAAGACATACATCTGTACGAAAAAGTGTTAAACTTATCTGACTTACATTCGCAACCTAGAACAAATTCCGTGTCAGTGTTCTGGGATTATTGTAAAGGAATGTCAGAGAAGCAATGAAAACTGTGAATAAGAAAGTCTTTGTAGTGCAGGCTAAGGAAAAATAGGATGAAGTTCAGCAATAGGATTAAGAAAAAAAATTAAAAAATTGTTTCTAACCAAAGGTTCTTGACATTAATCTTTCTGAAAAATATGAAATTGATTATTCAGTGTAGAGGGGTCTGCATATGATAGGTAAATGCCATGCAAGTGATTAGAGGCAACGCTGTACGGCTGAATGCAGTAAGGAGCCAAAAATGCATCATTTGTTATTATTATTTTTTATTTCTTTCCAGAGCCTCTTCATATGAAAATAGGGAGTCGTAGAAACTTTTAAGCGGTTGTTCAATTGGAAATTGAAAGTTCTAATGCCTTTTTAAGAGTCTAAGTGATTAGATTCTTATTTTCTCTTATTTGCTACCCTCTGTAACCTCTAAAGATGTTCCATAAAAATTTTGAGATCGTAGTTTTCCTCAAAATTGTTAAAAATTATTCAAACGACTTGTATTGCGAGTGGTTTTTTTTTCATACCATCAACAACAACAGAACAAGGGACAGTATGAGAGGGCTAATCAAGATTTACAAATAAGAGTGGCGCTACTCCCTCCTCCTCCTAAAACCTCTAAAAATCTTGAGTATCATTTGAGTCTTATAAAAAACAATATGTATTTTGAATTTTGTGGTTTTTATAAATCAAAACATAAAAGATAAAAGAGATTAACATAATAATAAAGATGACTGTAAAGAAGGAATAAAAATATACTAATTGTTCAATATATAATACGATGCCAACGCAGACGATGCCAAATCTGGGAGAAACGATTCTGAAGGATATGGAAGCGAAAGACATTGACAAATATGTTTTCAGGAGAAAGGAGAAAGCTGTAAATATGGCTGAGAAGTCATCTGTGGTGATAAATAGCGAGAGGGTAATGGTCGACCCTGCTCTAATCTTTCAACGCCTAGCTGCAGTGGCTAGCAACAGTGGTTCTGACTTGAATGAGGTTCTGTCGTTCGAGCTCTGTACTTTTCCACCATCGCTCTTTAGTTCGTTCGAGGTGATGAGGACAGCCGACAAAGCCTCTCTAACAAATGCACTGATGAAAACTTAGGGACTTAAGGGTCATATGACATTGCCATCCTCCCAAAGAGTTTTGGACAGCGGCTGGCAAGTCCATAAAATCCCGTGGACTGCCGTATCCACATATTCTGAGGTGGCAGGATCTTACGTTGATTATGTCACAAGACATTTCGGCCAGACAGTGGTAGTTTTTTACTCTTACACTGATATACCGACGACCAAAAATTGCACACAGTTGAAGAGAACCAAAGGTTTTTCGTGTGCACCGATTGAATTCTCTCCTAACATGAACATCGTCAAAAGTAAGGAGGAATTTCTGAGAAATCCCAAAGATAAACAACGCTTCATCGACCTACTTACTGAGAGGCTGGCGAACTCAGGATGCAAAGTTCTACATGCTCAGGATGATGCCGATGTCTTAGTTATACAAAATTCAGTCAGTTGCGCTGAAACTTCATGGACCACTTTTATTGGGAATGATACCGACCTATTAGTCCTTCTGCTGTACCATGCCAAGCTTGATGCATGTGATATCTTTATACAGACCACAGTTTATAGACAATAAGCTTATCGCAGATCATTTCTGGTCATCGTGAACAAAAAGCTCCTCCCACTTCTTTCTGACTTAGCTTGTTTAGCCTGTTTCTGAATATACCAGTAAGCTTATCGCAGATCATTTCTGGTCATCGTGAAGAAAAAGTTCCTCCCACTTCTTTCTGACTTAGCTTGTTTAGCCTGTTTCTTTCCACTCGCACCCCTGTCCAGGTTTTTATAATGGGAGGGATAGAGAATGATCATACTGCTATATTCTGTCTACTGTGATACAGACAGACACACATGGAAATAATGGATGAGTGTACGACATAAAAAGGATCAAGAACAAACTAGGAACCGAAGCAGCAGAAAATCTACTCGTTTGCCAAGCAATGTCTGGCTGCGATTCAACATTTAGACTTCACGGCGTAGGGAAACCAGCAGTGGTTTCCTTGTCACTTAAAGATGGGATTTTTAAGGATGCTTGCAAGATCTTCGTGACACCAGGATCCAACCACCAGAAGATTGTCGAAGCTGGAGAGAATGCTTTGCTCCGCATATGCAAAGGGAAAAGAAATGAGAAGACCCTGAAGAATGTCCGGGTGCGAGCATTCACAATGCGGGTTGCAAGTGCAAATGCTTTTGTTCAGGCAGAGCAGCTTCCACCGACTTTGGCTGTCGCAAAGTATCCATTTTGCAGGTGCTATTTTCAAATAATGAAGTGGCAAGACACATCAAATTCGCTAAAGCCCGAATAGTGGGGTTGGCCCTTCTCTTCGTCACAGAATATGTATCTTCCCATTATGACAGATGCTTCACCAGCACCGGAGAGCTTACTGAAGATGGTGCGGTGCCAGTGCACCAGCGGGTGCGAGTCGCTCCGATACAGCTGCCGTCGGAACGGTTTGCGCTGCAGCTTTGCCTGCGGCGAATGTAAAGGGGCGTTATGCAGTAACGCTGCAGCAAGACAGGATGAGGACGATAACGAAGACGACCAGGAAGAAGAATTAGCTTTAGGTTGTGCTTTAAAATCAAAATGTTCTTGTGACTAATTTATCTGAGTTCTAAACGTTTTTCTTTTATAACTAATTGATCTGAAGTTTTGATCTCGATTAAAGAAGTGTTTTTTCAAGATATTATACTTAGCAACCCCTCATATTACAGGCCCCTTAATGGTGGAAATGAGGTAAATAGTAAAAAAAAAAAAACTACTTTTTGACATCATTTTTGGCAATACGGTAATTTAATTGATATAAAATGATCCTTTAGCCGCAGGAATCCGGCAAATAATGATCGGCGTACTTTACCCCCCCCCCCCCCCGTTTCGTGAAGGTGAAAATTGATACTGGGTTACGGAAACCGTGATTTCTGACGTTGGGTTCGGATTCTTCATGCTTGATTTGATAGAAAACGACCACTTAAACCCAAAAATACGTCCAAATAGAAATTCTGATTTCCCCCCTTATTTTCCCCTTTCAAGGGGGATTTCGGGTAATTGTGCAAGGGGGATTCGGGGGGCTTTTTTTTGTGTGATTAAGCTGATTTTTCTGAACATTTTGGCGTGAAAAAAAATTCTATTGCAATTTGCCCGAGGTCAAACCGTATTTTTCCTCCACTATAAGGTTTAAGTAAAGTTTGAACCTGCTCTTTTTTTTTTAACCTGTCTAAAAAATAAAACTAAACTAAACACAACTAAACACAAAATAAATGTAGAAAACTAAACACAAAATAAATGTAGTACAAAAATTAATACAAGAATATAAATAAGAAAGAATTCCTCACCAGAGTCAGCACTGGCTGTTCATCATTGACATCAGTGATTGTTACGGCAATTGTAGCTTCAGTAGAAAGTGAGCCATTTTTTCCTTCCATGTCATACAGACTTACAATTACGTTGACGACTACAAGGATTTGTTCGCGATCAACAGTTTGAATAAGAGCCATCTTTCCAGTTATTTCATTGATATTTATTTTGCCTTCCAGAACCCCAGCAAAAATTAATTCAAACCTGTAAATAATAAATATTTGACCCGATTATTTTTATTTCTCCAACTTCAAGATTCTCTGTATGAAAATTATAGAAAGAAAAATTAAATGCAATTTTTAATAAACTGAAAGAACTGGTTCTTGTGCGCGTCTCAAGGTGACACAACGGCAAGTATACAATGAACAGGAA
Organism: Artemia sp. Qi Xiang Cuo; assembly: GCF_049724085.1. Taxonomy (NCBI): domain Eukaryota; kingdom Metazoa; phylum Arthropoda; class Branchiopoda; order Anostraca; family Artemiidae; genus Artemia; species Artemia sp. Qi Xiang Cuo. The sequence goes on from NC_142798.1 coordinate 62,335,510, forward strand.
GAAGCAGGCGACAGTATATATCCCGTTTATTCTTTTCTACAAAGCCAATTTAATATTTCTTTTATTATTAGCGTCAATAGAAGCTGTCTTTCGTTTTCAGCAAAATGCAATGAAAATATAAAACGACCACATAACAACTGGTTGATAGATTAAGTTTTGTTTCATGTTAAGTTACTGCCTATAGGTTTCCGAATGGTGGCAACTGGCACGTGGGCTGGATGGTGCTTTATTGAACTTTCAATATCTATTTGTTACAAACTAGCCTATTATAGATGTGATTCGGATACTCATATTGACTAAATTGGGTCCAAATTTAAATTAAGACAGACTCACATTTAGGCATCCTTAGGGGTTTTCCCGCCATCCAACTGTTTGCTAACAATGTTAGCTAACAGGTATTTGTTTGGACGGCGGAGACACAATTGTTAGCCAACATAAATAATTTTCTCTAACAATTTTCTCCAGCAAGTATTTAATTTGTTAAAAATATTCTATAACAATGTTAGCTAACAGTTTTTAGTTAAACGGCGGAAACACTATTGTTGGGAAAATTGTTAGCTAATAGTGTTTTGTTTGGACGGCGGAAAAAACCCTCTTATCATCTAGACCGCAAAACTAATAATTATTTTAAATTCATACATAACCCATATCAGGCTACAAGCCTATTGGCTTATTCTCCCTTGATCTAATCATAATTCAGAAGTTTTTCCATAATTTTGAATTATTTTCTGTTAAATCCGTATAGGATTGTGAAATATTTATGGAAATTTTAGGAAACAGAAAGACATAAAAAACCATGGGGATTATCATGGTACCCTTTTTATGCTTCCCGGCCTTTAAACTCCAAAAATGGCAAGAAAAAGTAAGAGAAAGAAAAAATTGCATCACTGCATTGTGCCAGTGGCTCCAATTGGAGGATGGTCTCAAGGCGAAAGTATTCTAGAGGAGTTTCAGGATTTTTTTTGAGATTCCGTAAAGTTTCTTTTCATAAAAAACTTTTGCTATGGAAATCAGTAGAACAAAAAATAATAGTTACCATTTCTAAAATCAGCTTAAAAAAGCAATCTTTACGCCTAGACAGTTTTTTAACGTGTTTTTGAACTTTTTGTTACTATGGGACGTAGTTTGCTCCTTACTGGGTTGTTAAAGGGGCTCAGAGGGGTAGCACTGCAGTGTAGGGGTCTAAATGTCTAGCTAGTGGTTTTCGACCATGTAGATTTTTATCCTTTTCCCGCTTCCCTGCATTTTTACTCCGGAAATTGTACAAAAAATGACAAACTTCGATGCCATATGACACTTTAAGATGTAGCTTTGAGAAAAATTTACAAAAAGCACATAGATATATGGTCAAAAGTTTTTAAATGAGTCATCAAAGATCTCTATGATCTTTCAGTTGCCCGTTTCTTGCACTAGTCACCCCATAATTTATGAAATTTATCAGGGGTATAGGAGGGAAAGTACACACGAGGGAGGAATGCATAGGTTAGGTGTAAGGTTATTCACCATGGAGATTATGATCGTACACTTTTCATGCTTTGTAGTCTTTCCACTCCAGATATGGCCCTAAAAAGTGCCATTTTTGGAGCCACGTGGCACTTTTTGACGGCGTGGTCAAGTCTAATTTATAAAATGCATGTACATATTCGATGAACCATTAATTGAGACCTTAAATAACTTTCAATGATTTTGCAGTAGCTTGTTAGTTCTGCTAGTCAGTAGACGGTTTTTGGAAAATATTGAGGGGGCTAGGAGGAGTTGCATACAAGAAGGTGAATTGTAAAACGGTGATTTAGGGTTTTTAATCATGGGGGTCATGGTAGTACCTTTTTCATTCTTTCCAGACTTTCCATTTCAGGAATGGCGCCCAAAGTGCACTTTTCTGGTGCCATGTGACAGTTTTTGATTTTTTTTTTATCAAGACAAATATATAAAAAACAACTATATGTAAAATTAGTTTTCAAATGATCCCTTAAACAGCCCTTTATGATGTTGAAGTGCCCTGTTAGCGGAGAACAAAAAAAAAGAAAGAAAAAAGAGGACGCATCAGTGCTACCCATGCACAAAAGTGATTTTCCCTGTTGTTGTATGGGGGGGGGAGGCTGTAATTATCTTGAAGGGTATTTTTGACAGTTGCAATTCCAACAGAGTACTTTTCATTCCGATTCAATGCTTTGTATAGGGGTTCCAGGCAAATTTTCAAATTTCCTGTAAATTTTTTCTTAAAATAACATTGTAGCCTAAAATTAAGATTAATAAAAACTATAGTAAGCATTCCTGAATCAACTGCAAATGGCAAAATTTTTCTTACTTGGTATTTTTTTTCAAAAACGCGTTTTTAAACTTTTGGCAAATATGGGCCATGATTTGCTCTTTACAAGGCAGCAGCTACCGCTCAACCATAATAGGTATTTGAATTTGAAAAGACTTCTTATAAGATAATTTATTTATTAAAGAGGCGTTCACATGCGTGTCTAGCTAGAATCCCATGTCTAGCCAGACTTCAATGTCTAGGCAACGACCGTTCACAAGTAAAATTTGGTACTTAGCTTGACACGCAAGACAAGGCGCTTGGCTAGACTTTGAGTTCTAGACTCTAGAAATCAGTATCTAGGATTTTCAATTACAGCCAATCAGAATGTGCCAAGTTCTACTATTTTCATCATCTATATTTACATTTTAAACTGAAAATTAATTAACCAAACTCTCATTAATTGTTTCTTTCATTTTATGCAAATATGCAACACCAGACATAATAGTAAAGACATGATTGGCTTATCTCATCCATTATCTTGTGAAAGAAAAATAGGGATTACAATTCTGAAAGTTTTGCCCGCTTAAGCTCTCTTGATTGGCTAGAAATGACAACTGTAATCTATTTGAAACTAAATATGTAGTTTTAGCTAAGCACCGAATTTTACTTGTGAACGGTCGTTGCCTAGACATTGAAGTCTGCCTAGACACGTGTCTAGACATGGGATTCTAGCTAGACACCCATGTGAACGCCGCTTAATAAAACTGAGTGGTTACTGAAATCACAGATGTCATGTGCCAAACGTGGCAGAACTGTTTCCACGCTTATGGGGACTGTGCCATGCGTGCCGAAATATGCGGCACATGTGGTGCTCCATGATATACACTAGGTGGAGGATATTGGACGATCTCTCGAACACGCACAAATTTAAAAACTCGTCGAAATTAGGAAAAAGCATATGAAGCAGCATTGTTTAAGTACAAGCCTTATACTCGAAGCGCAAATTTTGGATAAATACTTTCAGTGGCATCAATTCACGATAAATTTTTTTTTGGGGGGGGGGGAATGTTACTTCAAAAATTGAGGTTGGACAACATTGTCTGTTTTCAATTCTTGTATGAAAATACCCCAAAAAAAACTATTTTTCAAAATGCAGGGAAGGAAGAGGTTAAATCAAAATAGGGGGAATATGCCCCATCCCCCCAATTAATACGCCTGAACTCTTCACATACTGGTTACACCAGAGATTTGGGACAGGGTGGCACATAGTAAACGTTTTTGATGAAAAAACGAGTGAGAAGAAAAAAATAATTTTTGTGCCATGAATTTCATCGAATCCTGAAGATGATTAAGGTAACCGTTCTTTCCTTCCTGCATTGTTCACTGCGCTTATACATAATTATGATTTTTTTATTACCACAGAAATTTCTAATTCAGATGAGTTAGGTTTCTGTTTAGAGTTTAAGGGTGACAAAACGATATACATATTTTTTTTTTTTTTAACTTACCTAAGACTTTCTTTGCCAAATTCAGGGCTAATATCAGCATCATTTACAATGAAATCTATATCAAACTCTGTACCAACTTCAGCTGCTTCAGACATTGCCACCTTGTATCCATCGGATGGTTTGTTAACAAACACTGGATAATTATCATTTACGTCTTCCAGCGTTATCATGAAATCAGCTTCACTGAAGTGACTAGTATCAGCATCTTCTGTTACTTTCACCTGAATAAAACAGAAACTAGGATTTGACAAGAGATCCTCAAAAGCACTATTAATGGTTTCGAACACAGGATATTTGCCCTGCACGTGGTCATGTAAGGTTCCTCCAAGTGTAAAGTAATGTACTTTTTACCGATGGGCTACCTAATTTTCAACCAGCATTATCTATTTTGCGTTTTTTTATCATCAGTTATGAATAAATTACCGTCAGTTATAGTTAGTTTTACGGAGTTTTTCTAGCAGGAAACTGTAGAATAGCAACTGAGACTATCTATTTTGGGTAGATATCTATTTGAAGAGATTTGAAATTTGACGGCAATATTTTTATGCATAAAATGCTAAGTTACCAAAAATTTTCCGTGTATGGATTTTACAATTATATATCTCTCCCGATTTTTAGTAGAACACAAATGAAACTCCTTATTTAAATTGAAAAGCAAGGTTTAATGTGCCAGTAATTGGTACATTGCTCCATATCAGATTTTTTATTTAAAGGATAACTAGGAGGGAGTAGGGTTAATTTTTTGAGAAAATTGGAAGTAGAAGAGAGAAGAAGTGCTAAATTGCCTGCATTTCCTGTCCTCGTAGGCTACGTAACTCTAACTTTTTTTATATTTGCCGTTCATCCAGCTGTTTCATAGTTCATTTTATTTCAAAGAATTATCCTGAAATTTAACATTTAATGGTCCTATATTTAAAGTTTGTAGCCATTGCTGCCAGGGGCACACAAGTTCGTAGTCATCGTGCCAAAAGTCCATATATTGCACTATAATATATTTATTCGCTCCGATATTCCCTCCCCAAATTCCATTCCACTACATTCCCTCCTCAATACCCTGCTCTTTATGCTAAAGTTTGACTTTTTGTCCTAATTCTTTAAGAGCACAATAAACATAAGGGCTATTTAATTAGAATAAGAAGGTTTCTTAGAACTACTAAAATATTTTAGCGCAAAGAGCGAGGGATTAAGAAGTGAGCAACCCACCTCAAGTACGGAATAATTTCCGTCCTTTTTAAGTTTCAACGTTACTCCTTACTTTCAGTAAAAAGAAAACTTGTTCTTATTTTATTTAATATGATACTAAAGTTTTAAAGTGGAAATTGATTACTATGGGGTAGTAAGTGTTTAAATATTTCCAGCAATAACCCGCCCCAACACTGATACTATAACTTACATTATGAAAAATGAGGATAACACTCACAAATCAATTATCAGAATCAATCTCAGTCAAAAAACCAATAACACCAGTAAATCACTAAAATAAAGCTCTATTTCATTTACAACAGAAAATATACAAGTTAGCGTAACGTACTCCAGTAATTTCGTTCATAATGTGGAATATAGGTCTCCTTCAGACCTATTGATTCCTTTATTTTAAACAAGACTTTCTGCAGTGATTTTTTCCCAAATCTTTGATGTTGTAACACATCCTTTTTCCAATAAACATAGGTGGAGAACAAAACATCTATTTCAAATATTACATCAATTCACCCCTACTTAGTTCCAAAATACAGCAAGATTTGTTTCAGCAAACCACACTTGAATGCGATGTATTTCTAAACTGATATTATTGGAAATTGAAAAAGAACCAAATATTTGGCTAAATTAGGCCTAACATTTTAACAATAGAAGAATTTTGAATGAAAAAACTCACCATCGTAAGTATGGTCAAGACCATGTTGAAGCTTTCAGCTATATATAGCAATAATTCCCCAAAGAGTTAGTATTTTGGTATCAAAAACCTAACTGGAGAAGTTAGTTGCCGTCCACTCGCTTAAATGATGGCCCACGTCGTGCTACCCTTCCCTTAATCATCCTTTAAGGTTCTCTAAAACTTACGCCTTCACTTAAGAATACTGACACTTTGCTTCTTTTTTTGCAATTTTCTTTTTTTTTCTAAAAGTGACTATTGAAATAGATTGCTAAGGTTGACTAATCTGAAAAACATTGATTCGCCATCAATAAAAGTCTGATTTAACCAAAAAATAAATGTTTGTTCTATTTGGCTAGTAATGAAACTGTAGCCTAGAATAACACTCAGAACTGGAAAGAAAGAAAGAACTCATAGTTAAAATTTCTGATTTTCGTGAAAACAATAATTTCAGAAATAAGGAAAAATAATTGAATTTAAAAAAAATAAATAAAAGAATTGATCGACTTGTCTTCTGGTACAGTTAACAAGACAAACACTCTTTCAATTTTCCAGAACAGAACCCTGTCAGTCTGGGGCAATCCCTATTTTTAAAAGCATATGGGTACCCCTTCTATAAAAAAAAAACCACAAAAACAACAAGGCAGTCAACTAAATAAATAAAGTCCTGCCATTTAATCAAAGCATGGAATTCGCTCAACTGGCACTCAGATAATTAAAATTAAACAAAAGCATAAAACTGGGTAAAACTTCTAGTTAAGTCAGTAAATAATAAATTAAAACAGGTAATCCAATAATATTACTCATTTGTTATTTATTCTATTGTACTAGTTATTAAAGTTAAAATTTCATGGTTAAAATTTCAAGTTATTCTTACGAAGTCACACATCCTTCGGCTTGATTTAATAAAAAGAAAGCTACACTTGCCTTAAAATTAATCTCTTTCTTAAATTCGTAGTCCAGAAAATTTGTGTCGATACATGTTATCGAGTAATTGGTTACCTGGGAACCTTTAGCGGTCCCAGTAAAAGGGTTGAGAATTTGTAGCTTCCCAATTGCAACCTCAGGGTCGTCAAGTAAAATTTCTGCGCTATAAGAGCCATTGATTCCCTACAAAAAAATAAATAAAGAATTTAGTTTTCTTTTAAATCTTTTATTCAACCGTGGTCATACTGGAATGGACCATGCGATATTTTCCTTTTGTATAGAATATTTTTTGTCAAGTTTTAACACTGCTATTTACATTAATTCGATTTTTTGTTTAATTTAGCTGACATTGGTATATAATAGCATAATCAAAATTTTAAGAGATGCAGAATAGCTCAATAGTCCATCCTTCATCCCTCAATATTGATGCCCCATCCCTCAATCTTAAACATATCTCACGGGAAGTTTGAAAACTTGCAATTTCTTAAGCTTCAATAGCATCTCTAAATAAGACAAAATATGAACCATAGATAAAAAAAAAGAAAAAAAAAAGACAAGAGTTGTGGTGTATCTGCTACATGTTTTGGAGGTGACGATTCAAAGGTGTTTACGTTTTAGTTTTAACCAGGTTGTTGCCACTTAAGAGGCGTTCTTGGGCAACCAAAACTTGAGGGAAAAAAGTTGTTATCAAATTTTCTATAATCTGACTGTATCTGTGTGTAAGAAAATAAAGTACAACACGTTTAAAAAAAAACATTTACGTCTCTTAAGAGCAAAAAAGATACGGGAAAGTGTACTGGGTACATGGACAGAACGTTCGAGCTTAAGGAAATGGGTATTCAATATCTCTTTGACAATAAATGTGCCATGACGCCAAATGTTTTAACCTAACCTAAAACACCTAAAACACCGCTCTGTCGAAAACACAAACAATTCTTTGGTTTTGTCGTGTTGTAGCAGAAACTCTTCTGTTCTCTCCATCTTTTCCACTTTTCTTATTCTAACGTCAACAATTTCAGCTAATTACGGAAAGCTGATAAGGGTCTAACCTCCATTGCTTGTACATAATGTTTCGATCTCTCGCAAGATTGATAGGCATAACATTTTGGAGTACAACGCATAATTCTTACCTGGGGCTAAAAGGGATGCTTTTGCTTGCCCTTGAGCCAACGCCAATGGTGTAAAGCTAAAGTGGAGTTTTTATTCAATAGAACTTGAATTATATTATATCTGAAGTTGTTCCGCCAAGCTTTAACAATTTCCAGTTGAAGTAAGATTAAAGCATGAAAATGCTTAATATGCGATTCGCTGGCCCTGCCATCCACTTTGACAAGCCGTTTCTATTTGTGATTTTATTTAGTTCTTGATTCTATTTTCTTGCTTTGGAACTGAGATGAAGAAATGACATTACATATGTCTCCTAAAATTTAAAATTTTAATCATTATTAAAAAGATTACGAATTTCTATTTGCTCCTTTCCTGCTTGAACTATTAAACAGTTGGCTCATGGCAAGAAAATCTACTCCTTGAAAAACTGACGAGTCTAAAATTTTTTAGATTTTTACGCAAAATTCTTTAATGAGGGGCACCATTTGTAGCTACAGTCATGACAGTGGTCTAATATGGTTCTGTAGCATGGGCGCTCCGAAAAACGAAGGAAGGTTTTCTAGATGTCATCTAGAGAGATGGCGTACTGAATTGTTTTCGGTACTCGACTGACTGACCATATTTCAAACAGGAGGCTGTACAAATAGTGTAGCTCAATCCTACTTTCTAGGGCTATAATGAGAGAAGGTGTGAGATGAATAAGGTATGTCCTGCGGATGAATGATGACATGTAGCCATAGATCGTCCTTTCCGGCCACTCTTCTAGGGCTAAACAGAAAGCAGGTCGTCCTCGGCGAATGTAAGAGGATGTCATAAGGAAAAATCTAAAGAAATGGGAACCTCCTGGGAGGGTGTAAAGTGGGAGGTTCTGAATAGATTGGGATGGAGGATGAGCGTGCTGGCCTCAGACAGCTTGGTGCTGCGGTAAGTTGTTAATAGAAGTAGTAGTAGTATTTAGAAAATTTTGATGAGTTGATAACCTCTTCGTAATGATACATACCAGAAAAAAATAGATAATGACTGGTTCAAAAATGAAGTAAAATCTATTTTGTTGAAAAAAATTTAAACGTAGAAAGTTGTCCTTGACCACTCCACCTTTATTCCCAGCCATCTCATCTTAACTTTTTGGCAAAAAGTGGACATGTTGCACATTATTTTTTACCAGAATCACACAAAAATTATCAGTTTTTATGATTGAACAGACAAAGTCGTCCATAGCCCATTCAACACCCTCTTCATGCTGTCCCCCAGCCATGTTTCTTTCATAGGCAGCGCGATAGCGCTGCCTAAGTAAAGAACGATGTTGCCACAATATATTATTTATTTATTTTTTTCCACCATACCCGGGCGCTTCGTATCGAAGGAGTTGTCATAGAAACTTCAAAAAGGGCTCATTCGATTGGAAATTGGAGTGGCTAGTGCCCCTTTTAATAGTCGAAAATGATTGGAGGGCAACTAGCCCCCCCCCCTCTCCACGCCCATCATTCCCCCAAACACATCCAATCCAAATTTTGAGATAGCCATTTTGTTCAGCGTAGTTGATTTCCCGATAGAACATATGTTTTTGAGGAGGAAACCGCCCCCCCAACCCTCAGGGCAAGGGTTTTAAGTATGCCCTGGGGGCATATAAGGTTTTTATAGAAGGCGTTGTCGTAGAAACTTAAAAACAGGCTCATTCTATTGGAAATTCAAAGGGTTAGACCCTTTTTAATAGTCGAAAGCGATTGGAGGGCAACTAGCCCCCCCCACTCCCACCATTCCCCCAAACACATCCAATCAAAATTTTGAGATAGCCATTTTGTTCAGTGTAGTTGATTTCGTGATAGAAAATATCTTTTTGAGGAGAAAACTCCCCCAAAACCCTCGGGGCAAGGGTTTTAAGTTGTGCCCTGAGGGCATATAAGAACAATGTTGGCACAATGTACCATATATTATTTTTCTACTTTAGAGCAGGGCACTTCATATGGAAGAGGCCGTCGTAGAGACTTTAAAGGGGGCTCATTCGATTGGAAATCGAGAGTTCTAGGGCCCTTTTTAATAGTCGAAAGTGATTGGAGAGCAACTAGCCCCCTCCCCCGCACCCATCATTCACCCACACTCATCCAATTAAAATTTTGAGATAGCTACTTCGTTCAACGCAGTTTATTTCCAGATAGAAATTATGTTTTTGAGGAGGACAGACCCACACAGCCCTCAGGGCAAGGATTTTTAGCTATACCCTGGGGGCATGTAAGGTTTTTATAGAAAGTATTGTCGTAGAAACTTCAAAAAAGGCTCATTCGATTGGAAATTCAAAGGGCTAGTGCCCTTTTTAATGGTCAAAATTGATTGAAGGGCAACGAACCCCCCTCTCAAGCGCACCTTTTCCCCAAACACATCCAATCAAAATTTTGAGATAGCCACATTTATTCAACGTAGTTTTTAAGTTCTGTAAATTAGGTCTTCGAGGATGACAACCCCCTCACAGCCCTTAGAACAAGGGTTGTAAGTTATGCCCTGGAGGCATATAAAGTTTTTATAGAACAAGTTGTCGTAGAAACTTCAAAAAGGGCTCATTCGATTAGAAATTGAAATGGATAGCGCCCTTTTTAATAGTCTAAAGTAATTGGAAGGCGACTAACACCCCTTCCACGCCCACCATTTCCCCAAACACATCCAATCAAAATTTTGAGATAGCAATTTTGTTCCACGCAGTTAAAGTTCAGGAAATTATACCTCTGAGCAGGACACTCCCCCCCCCCCCACAGTCTTCAGGGCAAGGGCTATAAGCTATGCACTGGGGGCATATAAGTTTTTATTGAAATCTTTATTGTACAAAATTGAAAAAGTGCTCATAGGATTCGAAATTCAAAGGTCTAGCGCCCTTTTTAATAGTTCAATGTGATTTGAGGGCAACTAGCCCCCCTTTCTCCCCTACCTCTTCCTCAAACACATTTAATCAAAATTTTTAGATAGCCATTTTGTTCAGTGGTGTGGATTTCCAGATAGAAATTATGTTTTTGAGGAGGACACTCCCCCACAGCCCTCAGGGCAAGGGTTGTAAGTTATGCCCTGGGGGCATATAAGGTTTTTATTGAAATCTTTGTCGTAGAAACTTGATAAAGGGCTGATTCGATTGGAAATTCAAAGGGCTAGTGCCCTTTTTAAAAGGCGTAGGGCTCAAAACCCCTATGCCTTCCCAAGGCCAGAACATAATTTCCACTTTACTGAAAAAATAAAAAATAAATGTGCATTGTCAGTTTAATATACATATACTGATATTTAGTAATCAAAATATCAATATTATTTGATTCATTAAAGTTATGAAATAAAAACATTTATATTTTTTTCAGTAAAGTGCAAATTATGTTCTGGCCTTGGGGAGGCATAGGGGTTTTGAGCCCAACTTGTGTTAATTTCTGCTCGTTTTGAGTTTGACTCGGTTATTTATTGTAATTTCTGTTCATTTTGAGTTTCATTTATTTATCGATGCTGATTTGTGGTAGTTTCACGCTTGGTAGATTATTTCATTTTATTTTTGCTCATTTTTTGTTTAATGGAGTTCTTTACTTTTCTTTGAAAAACTTATTTTGTGAAAAAGGTTTTTTTAATTAACTAAGAAAGACAGACACGTAGCACCTTGTCAGAAGCGGGACTCTGCAAGAATCTCCATATAATTGGAGGCATAAACAAGCTTACTACCCATTCAGACATCCTATGTGGCTCTCTTCATCAATTTCTCAACAGAAAGTTAGGCATGTTACAGCTTGATTGGACCAAAATTAAGCAAGGAATTTTGATCTCTGTGTCAGTATGATCCAAGTTGGACCAAGGGAACTCAAGAACTCCATGGGCGTTCCACCTTTGACTTTGTTGCAAAAAATTAGGCATATTACGCCTTGTTTGAATAGAAAATAATGATTACCAATATATATAATATAAGATACAAAGTGAGCTAATGGCCCCTTTAACAGCTCCCCTCTCCTCAAAATTTTGTTAGCATTTAGGTAGACGTGTCGCACCTTGTTTGAAGTGGAGTCACGCAAAGATCTTCAATATATTGCAACGGATCAATGTAGTCCCTTCATCTATTGAGTACTTTCTGTCCATTTAAAGTTTAAACGTTCCCCGTTACTTTCTCTTGAATATTTTATTTAGCAATAGACAAAAATACTTACAAAATCCCTGTCTGTAACTTCTATAAAGTGATTGAATATAATATTCCCCACTGTTCCTTCTGGAACCGACACGTTATATGGGCCTGGATAAGAAAACATAGGTATGTTATCGTTGACATCTGTAACAGTCATCAAAACATCACCGGTAATGCCTTCAGATGAATTGTCGTCTTCAACGGCGAATATTTCAAATTCCCATACAAAAGATTCGGCACCATTAACATCACGATCTATTTGCTTCACCAGCGTTAGATTTCCCGTCTGTGAGTTGAGGTCTATATTTTCTGTTCCTAAAAATAATATTTGAGAAAAAATAATCAATTTTACATAAAGGATTGACAAGGCCCATTTGTTTTGCATAGCGTAAAAGGTTTTAAAAACTTTATTTATCTTTGCCAGCGTATGTGATTTGAGGATAAATCCTTAGAATTTTCAAGATAAATTCCAAAAAGTTCAAACCTTTGTATAAAATCTCAGAACTTGCTTAAAGGTATGGCATTCATCATATCCAAGTAGATATTAGTTGCCTCATAGACAGATAGTTTTACAAACATAACTTGTTCCATTTCAATCTTTCCAGCAAATATTTAATCTCATTAGAAGATGAAGTGAAGTCAAATCATAGGCAGCGTAGTAGCACTGCCTAAATAAAGAACGATGCGGAGAGAATGTATCCTTTTTTTCTGACCAAGCCACTTTGTATAGAAGCAGTTGCCGCAGAAACTTTAAAAAGGGCCCATTCGATTGGAAAGTGAAAGTTCTATTGTCCTTCTTAAGAGCCAAAAGTGATTAGAGGGCAACCAGCCCCCCCCCCCTAGACCCATCATTTCCCCAAGCACATGCAACAACAATTTTCAGATTGTCATTTTGTTCAACATAATTGAAAGGTCCAGTAGTTATGTCTTTGGGGATGACAACCTCCTCCCCCCCCCCCCATTAAAACCTCAGAGCAAGAACTATAAGTTATACTAATTACCCATTATTAACATATAAGGTTTTTATGAAAGATGTGGTTGCATAAACATTGGATTGGGCTCATTCAATTAGAGATCAGTAGCTCTAGCACCTTTGTTAAGAGTCAAAAGTGATCGGAGGGCAACTAGCCCCCCCCCCATCACTACCGCTTTGCCCCAAGTGCATCCTATAGGATTTTTTACATAGGAACTTCGTTCATATTAGTCCAAAGATCATATAACAAGACTTTTGGGGTTGAAAAAAAAATCAGAGCCTTAGGACAAGAGTTGTAAGTTATACCCTGGGGGCATATAAGATTTTTATGGAAGAAATAGTCACATAAACTTTAGAGGAGGCTCATTTGGTTGGTAACAGAAAGTTATAGTTCCCATTTAAGAGTCAAAGTCATGGAGGGTAACAAGCCCCCCTCCCCCCGACGCCCTATTTTTCTCCAAACGCCTTTTCTCTTTTCCCCTTTTTCTCGTTGCAATTGTGAGATAACCATTTTGTTCAAAAATAGTCAAAAGAGCATATACCAATGCCTCCAGGGTTGATACAACCCCCCAGAACCCAGGGGTTGTAAATTAAGGCCCTGGAACTTATAAGTTTTTTGTGGAATGGGTGATCGTATAAACTTCGAATGATTGGAAATTGAAAGTTCTAGAGCCCATTTCAGAAGTCTAAAGGGATTGGAGAGCAACCATCTCCCCCACGCATATCATTTCCCAAAACACATCTAATCAAAATTTTGAGACAGCTATTTTGTTCGGTATTGTTGAAAGGTTCAGTAATTATATCTTTGGGGATGTCAACCCCCCCCCCCACATCCCTCAGGGTAAGGGTGTAGTTTTAGTTTCAGTTGTTTTTTTAACACATGTTAGGTAATTCGTTCATTGTTTACTTATAGTATATGTTTTTGAGAAAGGTGGGCATGTGTGACCTTTACTCTCCAAAAAGACCCGGCTGTCCTCTGACAAAACCTAGTATCTACAAAAAATTCGAATTTTAGTTAAGAGTGGATCCCGCTTAATTAGACTATGAGGAATTCAATGGTGCAAAAGAAATTATTCTCCGATGCGTAGTTGCGTTGTTATTACCTAGTATCTACACAGGAGCTCACCATTGTTTTCGTGTCATACCTAGTATGTACATACTAGAAATCGACATTTACGCTAAAATCTAGCATTTGACAAATTATACTTCATCAGTGAAAACAATCAGCAGCACAATACAATGAGCATCATCACTTTATTTTTTAAATAAAGACGATAAAAATGCAAAGAGCAAAATAACGTTTTTGCGTTTTTCTCGGAACTTACTCAGATGTAGATACTAGGTTTTGTCCGAGGACAGCCGGGACGTAGGGCATCTAGGTGAGCCTTTCAGAGAATGCTGAGGGGAGGTGTTGAACTAAATCAAATCTCGTTATGTGCATATGGGTGTCAAAAGGGCGTAACTCAGGAATGATTGATTGTGTTAATTTGGAACTTCCAGAAATTAAAAAGGGAGATGATCAATTGACCAAAAAGACCAAATTATCACGCTACTACTGCCACTACTATTACTACCATTACTATTGCTGATATCACTACTACTATTACTACTACTACTACTACTACTACCACTACTACTGTTACTATTACTACTCCTACTACCACCAAAACAACTGCTTCTGCAGCGAGTACTACAAAGGCTGAGGATATTGAAATGAACATCTGAGGAAACGTTGAGGTGAAAGTTGAACTAAATCAAACATAGCATGTGCATAAACAGTGCTAATACAGACGTATCAGCAATACTTTTGGAACAGTTTACAGTATCAAGATGAAACTTCTAGGACATTATGAGTGGGATGTTCAACTGGCCAAAATACAACATGCACCTGCTGCTACTGCTATTAATACTGCTGCCACTACTGATACTACTATTACTAAAACAACACCGTAACTGCTACTACCGCTCCTACTACTACCACTACTACTAAGATACTAGTACTATTGAGGCTAAGCGTATGAAGGTGAACATTTGACGGAATATTGAGGGGGAACTTAAGCTAAATCAAAACACACTATGTGCATGCCGATTATCAAAAGGGCGTATCTCGAGAATGGATTTGGGTATTAAGTTAGAGATTGCAGAGAATGCTAAAAGGGGAAGGTCAATTGACCAAAAGGTAAGATATGCATGCTAAAGCAAACACTGCTACCATTGCTATTTTTCTGCTGCTACTACTACTACTTCTGCTACAAAACTACTCCAACTACTGCTTTAATCGGAACTACTTGTAAGGCTAAGAGTATTCAGATGAAAAGGGCGTCAAAAGGGGGGTCAAAAGGGCATATCAGAAGTTTTTTTAAAACGGCTCACCGTATCAAGGTTAAAATTCTGAAGTATCATGAGGGGGATGTTCAAATGGCCAAAAGACAATATGTTAACCCTACTGCTGCTACTAGTACTAGTGCTATTACTCTTAATACTACTACTAGTGCTAATATTACTAATGTGACTACTGTGACTACTACTATTGCTGTGCCTAAGAGTATAAAGGTGACATTTTTAGAGAATTTTGAGGGGGGAATTTGAACTGAATCACAATACGCCGTCTGTATGCAGATTGTGAAAAGGGCGTATCATCAATAAATTAAGAACAATTTGTATGTGAAGTTGAAGCTTACAGGGCTTGTTGTGGGGAATGTTGAACTAACCAAAAGACATTATTTGTGTCCTAATACTATTGCTTCTATTCATACTGCTGCTACTACTACTACTACTGCTACTACTTCTGCTACTATTATTACTACTACTACTACTAAAGCTAAAGCTGCTGCTACTATTACTATTGGTACTACTACTACTGCTAATAAAGCTAAGCGTATTAAGACGAAAAAATTGGAGAATATTGAAACTATATTAACTAAATCGAAACACACTATGCCCACACAGGTTGTCAAGAGGACTTATCAGAATTGCTTCAGGAATGGTTGATGGTTTTAAGTTGAAACCCTCAGCATGTTTTGAAGGGGATATTAAAGAAAATGAAAGGTGCTCGATTGGAAATTCTAAGTTTGAGCACCCTTTTTCAGAGTCAAATGTTATTGGAGGGCAAGCAGCCCTCCTCCCAAGCCCATTAATTTTCCAAACACATCCAATCAACATTTTGAGACCAGAAGATTTGAACGACCCCTTAACTATATCTCTAGGTATATTGGGTATGTCAGCCCCCGACGGTTATGCAATTTGCTCATTGGACTTTAAAACTAAATGTTGCTTTAAAACTAAATCAGAAGGTACTGTGTGCATGCTAATTGCGAATAAGACATCTCAGCAATATCCCAAGAACAACTGAGGGTAGGAAGTTGAAACTTTTAGGGTTACTACTATTGCTACCTCTGTTCTTACAATTTAACTAAATTAAAAGAATGAAAGTGCATCCAGGTTGTCAAAGAGCCGAGATAGAATTAAATAAAAAAAAGAAGTTTTTTCAACTGAAAGTAAGGAGCAACATTAAAACTTAAAACGAGCAGAAATTATTACGTATATGAGGGGATTCGTCCCCTCGTCAATACCTCGCTCTTTACGCTAAAGTTCAAATTTTGTTCCAATTCTTCAAGGATGACCCTTGAATCACAAAGGCCGTTTAATTATAATAAATAGCTCTTTTGAAAGTACTAAGAAAACTAAGAAAAGTACACGTAATAGCTTCTGTTCGTTTTAAGCTTTATTGTTGCTCCTTACTTTCAGTTGAAAAAACTCGTTTTTTTCTATTTAATTTCTGATCGTTTTAAAATAATGTGGGGAAGTCCGGCACCTCCTTCATGGAAAAGTTTCTTTCCCTGTGAAAAATTCCTCCATGGAAAGATCCTTTCACGCAGCCCCTTCCCCAGACCCACCCCCGACCAGAAAAAATCCCCCCTGAAAACGTCCGTATACTTCCCAATAATCAATAGTATATGTAAAGAATGGGCAAAGTTCATAGCTTGCAGTCCCCCAGGGACTGTGGGAGATTAAGTCATCCTCAAAAACATAGTTATTACATTTTTCGACTATGCTAAGCAAAATGGCTATCTCAAAATTTTTATCAAGTGACTTTTGGAAAAAAATGAGCGTGGGAGGGGGTCTATTTGCCTCCAATTTTTTGGTCACTAAAAAAGGGCACTAGAACTTTAATTTCCGTTCAAATGTTCTATTTCAATATTCTAGGACCACTGGGTCGATACTATCACCCCTGGGAAAAACAAACAAAAAAAAACAAATAAACACGCATCCGTGATCTTTCTTCCGGCAAAATTCCACATTTTTGCAGATAGGAGCTTGAAAACTCTACAATAGGGTTTTCTCATACGCTGAATCGAACGGTGTGATTTTTATTAAGATTCTATGAATTTTGGGGAGTGTTTCATCCTTTTCTCGAAACTAAGGCAAATTTTGACAGGTTCGTAACGCTAGATGGGTAAGATTAAACTTGATGAAACTTACCTATTTGAAATCAGCATAAAAATCGAATTCTTTTCATGTATCTAATGGTATCAAAATTCCGTTATTTAGAGTTTCGGTTACTTTTGAGCCAGGTCGCTCCTTACTTACAGTTCGTTACCACGAACTCTTTGATTAGTTAGGTTAGGCTATATTAGACTAAATTATATATTAGCTATATTAGCCAAAGTATGGATTCTTATAGAAAAAAAACACAAAGAAGTAAAATATTATCTGTGTTTTCCATGAAAAAGACTATGTCAATAAAAATCGAATAGAAATTAATTAAAAAATCAACAAAATAAATTTCTCAAAGAAATGTAAAGAGCTTCATTGAACCAAATATGAGTAGAAATAAAGTCAATAATTTTCCAAACGTAAAAATACTACAAATCACCATCAATAACTAGATGAAACACAAAACGAACACAAATTGCAATAAATAACCGAACCAAACTTAAAACAGGCAGAAATCAAAATGAGCAGTGCTGACAACAGTAGAGGGAGGCATTGCTATACAGGACGAACAACAGGGCAAACAAGATCACGTGTCTATTTCAAGGCAAATCACAGAGCTAGAATACTGGGCAAACAAGGTGACATCACTTGACCTCCAATGAATTTACCATGAATTTATGTAACAAGATGTTGTCGAAACTGCGTATTATCTGTTTGTCACAATTCCACCTTATGTAATAGGATGATGTGTAATTGATACAAACATAAATTACGTTGAACTTATAGAGCTTCGGATGTGTAAGAATTCATGATGGAAAAATCAAAAGGCTTCACGGGAATTTAAATGTATCTGTGCACAGTTGCCAGAACAAAGGAAACGTCAGAGATTAAATGACATTTTAGGGGATTATTTGGGGTGAAACAGATTGAGACATGTGACTTGACCTAGCTTTACTTCTCGGCTGTGGTCGCTATAATAGACAAGCACACAATAAGGGATGTGTGTGCAATAAAATATTGTTTAGCATTGCAGTATGCTAAAAAGTTAAAAGTAATAGAGACGTAGGTGCCAAGAAAAGATCACGTGACTTGACTTAGGTTTACTTCTCGGATGTGGTCACTATAACAGACAAGTACACAGTATGGGATTAGTGAGATGGTTATGGATTTGATCCATCAAGGACCGCAACCACCAATGACCCTAGCCACCAAGGACCTCAACCTCCAAGGGTCTCCTCCCCCCAACCTCCAAGGAGCCCCCTCCCTCCGTCTTTTTGGGCCCATCCCCCCATTTTTTTACTTAAAGCATAAAAAATTCACATTTAAGCTAGATTTCTTAACTTTTGTGCATGTGTGTTGTCTGAAACCTATGATTTGGGGTGCATGGTTTAATATTTCGAGACTACAAGTGGTAAAAGACAAACTTTATTTTTAAATTATTCTTTTTGTATTTTGAAAAAAATATTACCATATTTAACCCTTTATTATTTCCTTTCAGTTAGACAAGGAAAGGTAGGGTGTTCTTAGCAATTATCTGTCTATAGACTACAATTGGTAAAAGACAAACTTTATGTTTAAATTATTCTTTTTGTATCTTGGAAAAAAATGTTAGCATATTTAACCCTTTATTATTTCCTTACAGTTAGACATGGAAAGGTAGGGTGTACTTAGGAATTATCTGTTTATAGACTACAAGTGGTAAGAGACAAACTTTATTCTTAAATTATTCTTTTTGTATTTTTGAAAAAATATTAGCAAATTTAACCCTTTATTATTTCCTTTCAGTTAGACAAGGAAAGGTAGGGTGTTCTTAGGCATTATCTGTCTATAGACCACAAGTGGTAAGAGACAAACTTTATTTTTTAATTATTCTATTGTATTTGGGAAAAAAATATTAGCATATTTAACCCTTTATTATTTCCTTTCAGTTAGACAAGGAAAGGTAGGATATTCTTAAGAATTATCTGTCTATAGACTACAAGTGGTAAAATACAAACTTTATTTTTAAATTATTCTTTTTGTATTTTGGAAAAAATATTAGCATATTTAAACCTTTATTATTTCCTTTCAGTTAGACAAGAAAAGGTAGGGTGTTCTTAGGAATTATCTGAATATAGACTACAAGTGGTAAAAGACAAACTTTATTTTTAAATTATTCTTTTTGTATTTTGGAAAAAATATTAGCATATTTAACCCTTTATTATTTCCTTTCAGTTGGACATGGAAAGGTAGGGTGTTCTTAGGCATTATCTGTCTATAGACTACAAGTGGTAAGAGACAAACTTTATTTTTTAATTATTCTATTGTATTTGGGAAAAAAATATTAGCATATTTAACCCTTTATTATTTCCTTTCAGCAAGACATGGAGAGGTAAGATATTCTCAAAAATTATCTGGGCATAGACAAAAAGTGGTACAATATAAACTATGTGTTTAAATTATTCTTTTAGCATTTTGTTAAACGTTCTAGCATCTCTAATCGTTTAATCATTCCTTACAGTTATACATGGAAAGGTAGGGTGTTCTCAGGAATTATCTGAATATAGACTACAAGTGGTAAAAGACAAACTTTATTTTTAAATTATTCTTTTTGTATTTTGGAAAAAATATTAGCATATTTAACCCTTTATTATTTCCTTTCAGTTGGACATGGAAAGGTAGGGTGTTCTTAGGAATTATCTGTGTACAGGCTAAAAGTGATAAAAGACAAACTTTATTTTAAATTATTCTTTTTGTATTTTGAAAAAAATATTAGCATATTTAACCCTTTATTTTTTCCTTTCAGTTAGACTAGGAGAGGTAGGGTGTTCTTAGGAATTACCTGTCTTTGGACTATTTTTAATTTATTCTTTTTGTATTTTGGAAAATATATTAGCATATTTAACCCTTCATTATTTCCTTACAGTTAGACAACGAAAGGTAGGATGTTGTTAGGAATTATCCGTTTATAGACTACAAGAGGTAAAAGAGAAACGTAATTTTTAAATTATTCTTTTTTTATTTTGGAAAAAAATATTAGTATATTTAAACCTGTATTATTTTCTTTCAGTTAGACAAGGAAAGTTAGGGTGTTCTTAGGAATTATCTGTCTATAGACTACAAGTGGTAAAAGACAAACTTTATTTTTAAATTATTCTTTTTGTATTTTGGAAAAAAATATTAGCATATTTAACCTTTTATTATTTCCTTTCAGTTAGACAAGGAAAGATAGGGTTTCCTTAGGAATTATCTGTCTATAGACTACAAGTGGTAAAAGACAAACTTTATTTTTAAATTATTCATTTTTTATTTTGAAAAAAAATATTAGCATATTTAACCCTTTATTATTTCCTTTCAGTTAGACAAGGAAAGGTAGGGTGTTCTTAGGAATTATCCGTCTATAGACTACAAGTGGTAAAAGTCAATCTTTATTTTTAAATTATTCTTTTTGTATTTTGGAAAAAATATTAGCATATTTACTCTTTATTATTTCCTTTTAGCTAGACAAGGAAAGGTAGGGTGTTCTTAGGAATTATCTGTGTATAGACTACAAGTGGTAAAAGAAAAACTTTATTTTTAAATTTACTTAACACACTCAAATTTCTCTTAGGTACTTTTTCTATTAATTTTTGATACTCAGTCATCAGTTAATGGTGTTATGAACCTGCTAGTAGTATCTATGTTTTCTTAGGAATTATCTGTCTATAGACTACAAGTGGTAAAAGACAAACTTTATTTTTAAATTATTCATTTTTTATTTTGAAAAAAAATATTAGCATATTTAACCCTTTATTATTTCCTTTCAGTTAGACAAGGAAAGGTAGAGTGTTCATAGGAATTACCTGTCTTTAGACTATTTTTAATTTATTCTTTTTGTATTTTGGAAAATATATTAGCATATTTAACCCTTTATTATTTCCATTCAGTTAGACAAGGAAAGGTAGGGTGTTCTTAGGAATTATCTGTCTATAGACTACAAGTGGTAAAAGAGAAACTTTATTTTTAAATTATTCTTTTTTGTATTTTGGAATAAATATTAGCATATTTAACCCTTTATTATTTCCTTTCAGTTAGACAAGGAAAGGTAGGGTGTTCTTAGAAATTATCTGGCTATAGACAACAAGTGGTAAAAGACAAACTTTATTTTTAAATTATTTTTTTTGCATTTTGGAAAAAATATTAGCATCTTTAACCCTTTATTATTTCATTTCAGTTAGACAAGGAAAGTTAGGGTGTTCTTAGGAATTATCTGTCTATAGACTACAAGTGGTAAAAGACAAACTTTATTTTTAAATTATTCTTTTTAGTATTTTGGAAAAAAATATTAGCATATTTAACCCTTTATTATTATTTCCTTTCAGTTAGACAAGGAAAGATAGGGTGTTCTTAGGAATTATCTGTCTATAGACTACAAGTGGTAAAAGACAAACTTTATTTTTAAATTTACTTAACACACTCAAATTTCTCTTAGGTACTTTTTCCTGTTTATTTTTGATACTCAGTCATCAGTTAATGGTGTTATGAACCTCCTAGTAGTATCTATGTCTCTGAAAATTCCTTTTCTTATATCTCTGAATTTTTAGTAAACATTCTAAATGTTTGACTTGCTAGCGTACCCTAAAAATAATGGTAATATAACAAAGTAATACATAAAATATTTTTTATCGAAATAACATCATGTAGAATATTAACATAAAAATATGTTACATACATTATTATACATTATTAATATCATTGAAAAACTTTGGACACTTAGAATCTGCTCCATAAAATAATTCATCATGTTCTTTCTTGATAGTGTAGCTATTCTCTTCTCTTATTTCATAACCAATAGAATAATCATTATTCCATTTTGAGTCATACACAATTTTTACTGGGATGTCACATACAGGTTCAATTTGCGTTTCATCTTTGGTATTATTAAGTTCATCGGGCATATGATCAATAGTAGTAATAATTTTCAATTACGCTTTATTTTCCATCAATTTATCTTTATATTCATTAGTAATATTTTCTGCAAAGCTTTGTTATTTTGCTAGCAATTTCACTGTCTATTCTCACATTGTGTTTACAAAGGTCACAGTTCTGGCACGTAGACAAGATATGATTTATTACATTAGTGCAGCAGTTGGCCTTTCTTTTCCCCTTTGCTTTCAATTTAATAGTAATACCAGAACTATGGCAATAGGATCTATCAACTGGTAACGTGTTACCAGAACCAGTAGCAAGAAGATGACCATCTTCATCAACTATTATTTTTATTTTGGCATTCTCTTTTAGCACTATCATCTCTGGTGCTCTCACTCTTGCATATCCACCATGAGCAATGTTGAATGGTTTCGATAGTCCAAAGAAATTTAGCTTTTTGCTGTCATAACAACACACACATACATTTCTAATAAGATCTCCATTAATGCTTGTTTCATAATTCAAATATCGATCCTTGTCAGCATTCAACGCAACGATGATTTTATCATGTGTACACACTTTCTTTGAATAATTCATATTCACTTTTTTGTAAATACGAAGCATGTGTTTATCCTTCCAATGTGTGAAATTTACTGATTTATTACATGCATTAAACTATGTAGTATCGATAACCTGCCATAGAGTACCACTGGGACAGCCGCATAGTGTCTATGAGCAACCATAAGGTATCATTGATACAGCCGCATAAATATAAACAAATAAATAAATACCTAATTCTATTTGTGTATCATTCAATTTCACAGACTCCATCTAATTATTTGTAGTCTTACAAAAGATGTTGATAAAGAATTTAATTACTCTGTAACTAAGATTTTGTCAATGTTATCCTATGAAGCCGACAAATGATGTTGTTAAAGAAAGGAATTTTCAGAGACATAGATACTACTAGCAGACTCATAACACCATTAAATTTTAACTGAGTATCAAAAATTAATTTAAAAAAAAGTACTGTTGCATAGAACAAATTCAACTACATAGACATTTCTTAGCTTCAAAAGAATCTTACAACATTTTACAGAATCGAGAGATTATTTAATCACTGATACTTTGATTTTGATGTGGAGGTTACATTACGTTAACGGCTTTTAAGTTAGATTCATTTAGGCTAGGTCACCATGGGCAACATAGATTGAAACATCATCATAGGGCTCTCTAACATGCTGAATCTGAAGATGTAATTTTCATGGAGATTCTTTGACTTTTTTAGGTTAACTTTCACTAGGTTAAGTGGGTGCCACTTAGCGTAAAGAGTGAGGTATTGAGGAGAGAAGACCCCCCCCCCCACTCATATACGTAATACTTTCTGTTCGTTTTAAGTTTTAATGTTGCTCGTTACTTTTCAGTTGAAAAAAACTTGTTTTTAAAAATTTAATTTCTGATTGTCTTTTAAATAAGGCTGGGAAATCTGGCTCCTCCTCCATGTTAACTTCCCTTCCCCCGCAAAAATATTTTCCATGGAAACATCATCCCATGTACCCCCCCCCCCCTTCACCAGGAAACCCCCCTTGAAAAAAGTCTGTACACTTCCCAATAACTAACACTATATGCAAACAATGGTCAAAGTTTATAACTTGCAGCCCTTCTCCGGAACTGTGGGGGGTCAAGTCATCCTCAAAGACATAGATATTAGATTTTTCGACTATGCTGAATAGAAATGGTTATCTAAAAACTTTGATCTGGCGACTTTAGAGAGAAAATGAGCGTGGGAGAAGGGGTAGCTGCCCTCCAATATTTTTTTTGTCATTTATAAAGGGCATGAGAGCTTTTGATTTCTGGTAAAATGAGCCCTCTTCCGATCTTCTACGATCACTGGTTCGAAACGATCATCCCTGGGGGAAAAAACAAACAAATAAACACGCAGCTGTAATCTTTCTTCCGGTAAAAAATTGCAAAATTCCACATTTTTTAGCATAAGAGCTTGAAACCTCTGCAGTAGGGTTCTCTGGTGTGCTGAATCTGACGGTGTCATTTTCATTAAGATCAATTGATCATTTGGGGGTGTTTCCCCTTTTTTCGAAAATGGGCAAATTTTCTCATTCTCGAAAATTTTAAATATTTTAAATAAGCGTCAAAATTCAATTCTTCTGATGTATCTATTGTTATCAAGACTCTGTTTCTTAGAGTTTCGGCTACTATTGAGGCAGTTCGTTACCACGAACTGTTGGTAAAACAAACGAAATACCAAATAAACTCGTTTGCGTGATCATCCGTCTCGGAAACAATGCAAAAACTCGATTTTTTTTTTTTTTTTGCAGGAGTTTGAAATATCTGCTATAAAATTCTTTGGTGCAATAAATTTGACAGTGTAATTTTCATCAAGAATACTCAACCTTTCGAGTTTTTTTTCGCCCTTGGCTGTATTTTCTCAGGGCTGTTGCTATTGGTGGGTAACATTAAGCTTCACAACTTTTAAGTATTTAGAATCACATTAAAAGTTCATATCTTTTGATGTATACATTTTTATTAAAACTCTATTTTTTAAGTTCCAGTTGCTATTAGCTCAAGTCACTTCTTATAAAGATTGACTCGATCGAGCAGTAAGATTACTTACGATATATTACCACGAACTGTTTGACTAAATATGGAAACAGAAAAAAATTGATGCAGGCTATAGTAGCAAAAGATAGTAGGGTATGGGTGGACGCAATCAAGAAGTTTTGCAACAAAATTCGTAAATAAACACTGCTGTGTACCTTGGGTCCTGTAACTCAACCAAAAACTTTATCGTACTTCAAAGCTTTAAATAAGGAACTGAGAAGATTTTTCCACGGTAATGGTATCAATGTTAACAATGAATATATTTGTCGAAGGATTCTCTGAAAAATCAGAGGTTAGGAATTTGTATTTAACCCCTTCTATAGATTGGTGTTCAAAGCATTTTCCCAGGAAAGTATGTAAACTTAAAAATTACATTTTAGTTAAAAAGAGCAAATTTGGAACGTCTTTTTGAAAAAAGTGTTTTGTTTTTTTTTCAAGCATTACAACACAAGAAGCAGACCTACTGGACGATTTACACAAAAAGAGAGAGAAAAAACAAACATATTATATACTCTTTTATGAGGGTCGGAGAAAACATGATTTGCCCCCTTCTCCTCAACAAAAATTTTAAGTTTTGGTACAGTTTGGTATTATTTAGTTTTTGTATAGTTCGTATGTTCAGAATATGAATAAAAGGTTCAAGTATTCAAAGATCATTCCACATTAAAGCCTACACGGTCTCTCTTAAGTTCGGCTGTGATAATTAAAAGGGCGACATATGCCATTTTTGTAACTATCCAGGAGAGCCGAAAAATAGAAAAAAGTTTGTCGGCTGTGGTAGCTCTGAAGCTAAGGAGGCTAATGGAGATAAAGAGAACATATTCTAAACCAACTTTTTATGGTTTTTTTTCAGGGGTATAAATCAAATTCAAGTATTCCAAGCGAATTTAGACCTATTCCATTTTATGGCGTATGTCCCCTTTTTTCCTTGACAAAAAAGGAGACCAATGCCAGATCCCCGTGTTATAGCTCAATAAGATAGTTTTGTCCTGTCATTCTGAATTGCACCAAGACCTGATAAAAAGAGATATACGCCACTTAGTGATTTATATCTCATTTTATTCTTCATAATGGTACGAGATAGAACAATTTTGACTGCACCGTTGGATTGCTCGTGCTGAATTTACTTAAGACACATAAATAACTCATTTTTGACCAAAATGGCATACGTCAACCTTTTAATTATCGCAGTTGAATTACTTATGGATTTTGGTAATAATAATAATAATAATAAAATAGCAGCCTAACATTTTACTTGCTTTAAAAAAAAAATAGTGGAATATCTAAAATTTAATCTACGGATACTTACTACGTACGGAGACTTGAAAATATTTTGACTCGTGAAAAGGATTTAGGAGGGCAACACAGTCTTTTTATTTGTTCAGTTGATGAAACAAAGAAGTTTATAAAGAGCTTTATACAAATTTAAGCGAGATTTACCTTGACCTCCTCGGAGCTCATAATGAATCGGGCGATTGATTCCAAGGTCTCCATCTCTCGCTACAAAGACAGCTATTACATGTCCCTGGAACAAATCAATTTTTTTATATTTTTTTCTTCTTTTGGCAGAAATAGGAGAAAGTGAAATTCACTTAACCGGTTAAGGGAAAATTTTTAGCTGAAAAATTTCACTTTTATTTTATAAGTTGAAAGTTTTAGTTGCAGGTTGTTTGCAAATCTAGCAGCTATGCATGATGCAAATGTTTATATTCTTTTTATCTGCAACTTCTCAAAGATACCTATGAAAATATACCCCTTGGGCTCCTTATGTGACAAATTTGCACTTTTATGTAGCAAAGTTTAAGAGAGATGGGAAGTTAAGATTTTAGTTTTCCTAGTTTAACCTAGTGTCAAAAAAATTCACGGTGACTTTTCAGTTTCATTGCCTAATATGACCAAGATCGTATTATGAGATTTTTTGCAGACATTTAAAAAACCTAAAAACAACAAAATCAATTTAGAAAACAAAATTTTGTTGATGGAAGTAAAGAGCTAAGTTGAAACTTCTATCGAGCAAAATTTATTGCTTTGCAGTTTATGTAACCTGCTAGCTAACTCAAAAACTGGCTCAAAGCAGCTTGATTTGTGATATTTTCCTGTATTTGTAGAATTCTGAAAAATTAGCCCTTTACTGAAAACTGAGCTTCCTTGTGCTTTTTGAAATTTGAATTGTATATTATTATTTATCTATATCATCACCGGTGAAAGACTATTGAGAGCATGATAAACTAGCTATTTTTTTTATTTTCTGAATAGTACTTAAGGAATTTCCTGCATCAGATGAAACGAAAATATCAGATAAAGAACCCAAGTAACATTAAATTAAGAACCAAATTTTTTTATTCAAGGAAAAGACATACTAATATAAAAGCTTAAAGCGAATAGAAAATAATTCATATAGCACAAACATAAAATGCATATAGAAAATACACAAAACGAATAAAAATTAGAAGTTAAAGAACAGAACTTGAAAATAACAGAAACATCCTTCTTTTCTCAAATCCTGCTAGGAGCTAGAGTGTAATTCCTGCAATACTGAAAAGCAAATTGATTTTTTAAACTGAAAGTTGTATTTACCCGATTGTTTTTCAATACGTTCGAGAGGATTTATTTAAACGGAAGATTACGCTGCTGAAAATTAAATTAGACAATTTAGAAAAAAATACTAGTAAAACTAAGGCAATTGTTACAAAGTGGTGAGATTTTACAGAAGACTGAATATATTACTTATATTGGAAGTTTACGTACCTAGTTTAGTTTCAAGACATTTAATAAGAGTTGAATTTCAAAGGAAGAAAACATTCATAAAACGAGTGCAATTTTGACTCTTCAAGCACAATTAACTGTGACAAATATCCTGATATCAAAATAATTTCACCAGCATTTAGCATTGTGACTATGGTACTTATACATCTTTATTATTACTGAAGAATAGAAAGAGAGGCTCTTCGAAATATATTGTGTTTTCAGTGAAGCGTATAAATATACTCTAGCCTTTAGGTTTTTTTTTTTCAGGAATTGGAAACAGCGCTCTTTTCGTTATAAATTTTGTTCCTCTTAAGTTAGACTAAATTGTCTAGTGCTATTCTTTTCGTCCCAAATCTAAGAAGAAAAAAATAAATGAAGATTGAACAAGCATAATTAAGAGAAAGATAAAACCGGACGACGGGGGATTTTTAGCCCGTGAGTAAACTAAAAAGATAAGGGAGATATTTCCATTAAATATAAACAGAACGAATAAAGAGATCGAAGAAAACAAGCGACAAATGAAAAACTGACATTTTCCTAACAATTTCACTCTTATTATAGAATTGTGGTATTTTAATGATATAACTTACGACTTGAGTGTCCTCTGGAAATGAAATTATAGAAGGAAACCTACTCCATTGTGGTGGCTGATCCGGGCGGTCGTCAACAATTAAAGGAATATAAGTAGAAGCACTGAACAAACCATCCTACGAAAAGGTATAAAAGGGTATGTTTATAGAGTATAAGAACAAAGAAAGCCTCGTTAAAAAAAGAGGAAAAGACACCCATCTTTTCTAAGCGTGCATTTTATAAGTTGAAGAAACTCTCCTAGCCTTCAAGGAAAAGACATACTGAATAAGTAAAATTTTTAAAGAAATGAAGGGGCTGTCTAGGTTAAAGGAATAGCGTCTTTATCCTAAACATTAAGTTCAACTACTACATCGAAATATGTATCGGTTCAATGGAAAATGCTCTCTCGCAATAAAGAAAAGATAATTAAAAATTTTAACGATTTACTGATCCACATCAATTGCTTTTTCATAAGTTTAACCGGTGTGAGGATTACATTTAAAAAAAAAGACAAATGACAAGCAGTTTTGATAGTTTTCCTTAACGATGTTAGGGAAGGGCATGATTAAATTCCCTTCCCTTATATTTTCTGCTGCTTCTGTCTCCAAAAAGGCTTTGTGTGTGAGCAGTTGGAGTCATAGCACATTACATTGTGATCAACACTTCAGAATTGTAAAAACAATCAGAAAAGCCGGTTGCAGCCTCTTTTGGTTTAAAATTGGGACAATATAGCAGTTGTTACCCATTCCCTGTGCTTAAGAAATCATGTTTTCAGCATTGACTGTAACCTAGTAAAGAGCAAATCACGACAAATAGTAAGCAAAGTTTTAAAAAACGTTGAACAAAACTGGCTAATCAGAAAACAACTGCATTTGTTGTTGACTTATGAGTAGTAACTGTTATTTCAATTAATTTCAGCAGTTAAAGTCTAGCACAAGAAGAAATATATAGGAATTAAGACTAAGATCCTGAAACGCTCGAAAATGGCATAGGAACAAAATGAAGACACCATTGGAACAAATGAGTACACCTTTGGAACTGATATGCCCAAAAATAATTTTAAAGAGGATTGTAGTCACTCCCCTTCCCCCTTAAGTAACAAGTAAAATCAATTTTTGTCTCCTTTTTCCCAAGGGTGATCAGACCGCACAAATCGTCTGGGAATGTTGGGATAAAGCTCATTCGAAGGAAAATCGCCATATCTAGTGCACTTTTCATGCAACAAAGGAAATTGTGTCCTGGCAAAGTGGCGTTTTTTGCCATTTTGCGCCAAAAAATATGAATTTTGCCTAAAGAGGGGCAAAATGCCATAGCATGGAAATTTTAAGATAGACAATCAATTTTTCATTGTCTAAAATCTTAAACAACAGATTAAAGGCCGCATATCTTGAAAATGAGGAAATTGGGTTTTTACACTGTAGCCTGTTACTATAAATTGGAAGTTAGCATGGCTTTCAACCTTGAAGGTTAAAAGTCATGCTCTGGCCAGCCATGGCTAAGCAGAGTCTAAGTTTGAAAACCGCATGACTTGGGGTGTTTACCGCTGGATTTTGATAAAGTAAGATGGTAATTAACCGTAAGTAAAAAACACTGTTTTGCTACAGATTTTTAGCACTGTGCAGTTTGATTGATTAATTTTGTTAGGACTAGCAGAATACCACATGATCTCAGATAGATTTTTAATGACCTAATTAACAGCTACTACCTCTTATAAATTTCTCTTCACAATTCCTTCGTAAAGTGTCATTCTACCAATGGCACTTGTGGTGCCATTTCTGAAGTGGAAATACTGGAAAGTTTAATGAGGGCACTATTGTAATCTTCATGATTAAGGATCCTTAACAAGATTTTCTCTATAATATAATATAAAATATTGAATACTTCCTCTACCCCCTCCCTAAGTAAGTTAGACTAAAAAATGCGTCTTGGCTAAGAAATTACCCAAAGAATAAAATGGCAATTATTTAATTTCGTTACTATAAAACATTGAATTCCTATTTTTTAAATTCTTAAAGACAGCGATAATGATGAACTCCTCAGACTTTTATTTACATGACAAAGTTATACATGTCTTCTGCAAAAATTTAAGAGATGTCAGATTTAAAACCTACATTCAATGCCGTTGAAAAAGTCATATTGATTTCTTTAGTTTCCTCACCCAAGTTACACAAATATCTTTTTGTAAATTTTATTTTGCATACCTAAAAAAGAGAAAAAGTTGATCTATATAACTAGGATTTTCTTACGGAAGTAAAAGGCGAAATTAAAACTTATAATTCAATACAAATTATTGTTTTGCCGATTACTTAAGATATATCTTCAAAACCAACTCAAGTAAACTGACTTGTGAAATTTTCAGATGTAAGTAGAATTTTAAAAAAGGGTCTTGCTGGAAACTGAGCTTGCTTCAGTTTTTTTTTTTTAGAATTATAATTGCATTCTAAAAGTATCGATGTTATGCTCTCTGTAAGATCGTTAAGAGACTTATAAATCTGTCTTTGTTTTGTGTAGGATTTTCTTAGAATTTTTCCTCTTCCTCTTTGTGCACAAAAATACAAATGGAGATACACCAAGGATAGGTAGTAGTTGACTTACTACCTTGATACCCTCTCAAGATGAGAATATGTATCGACAACATTACTTTAGTGACAGCTTAAAAATTTAAAAATCCACTGATAGTTCCAGGCACCTTGGAAAAATAGCTAATTCTGTCAGCAAAATCGAATATATTAAAAGAACCTTATGTTATTGAAAACACAGCCAAGGTAGAGACGTGCACAAGAGTTATCTATCGTAGTGACAACTTTGAAAAAGCGGATAAATACATTTGATTATAAGAACGATCGGTAAAACCGGGAAATTCCGACAGGAGGGGGGGTATCCTCTCCCATGTGTATACCTGAGATACAAGCAGGATCTTAAATCTTCAGATTAAATCCAAAGATAGCATCCTCTGAACAGAGGATCCTCTGAACAGAGGATCCTAATATCATTCCTCATTAATAATTGTGACCTTCCTCCTTCCTGTATTCGGATGATATGCTGAAGCAACGACAAGATTCCCAAAAGAAAGAGAAACTCCTGTACCAGACGACGTGTGAACAGCTAATCGATCCAGACTCTGAAGAAGTCGTTGTCCTGTACCTTAATACTGTTTAAGCTATCTATTCACAGGGCATGATAAAACGGGACTTAGTACTACATAGAATGGAATCAGGCTACCCGCAGCTAAAATGTCTAATACATTTGATCGGAAAAAATACAGATTAAATCCAAAGATAGCTGCTGAACAGAGGATCCTAATATCATTCCTCATAAATAGTTCTGACCTTCCTCCTTCCTGTATTCGGATGATATGCTGAAGCAATGAAGAAAGAGAAACTCCAGTACCGACCAGACGACGTGTGAACAGCTAACTCAGATTCTCAGAAACGATATTCTGAAGCAACGACAAGATTCCCAAAAGAAAGAGAAACTCCTGTACCAGACGACGTGTGAACAGCTAATCGATGCAGACTCAGATGAAGTCGTTGTCCTGTACCATAACACTGTTTAAGCCATCTATTCACAGGGCATGATAAAACGGGACTTAGTACTACATGGAATGGATTCAGGCTATCCGCAGCAAAAATATCTAATACAGTCGATCGGAAAAAATACACACCTTAAACCTAAAATGAAATATAAAACTTTTGATGCTTAATTTTAAATAGTAGAAAAAGTATTGCAATATAGAGTTCAATATAGCCAGTACAGTTTTTTCGCGGTTTCCGGTTATTTTGGATTTTGGCTAGTTCGCATCTGTTTGTCTCAATTTATCTGTCGGTCTGTTCTTTTCTCTCTCAAGCTCTCTCTCTCCCTCTCTCTTTTTCTCTCTCTCTCTCCCCCCCCCTCTCTCTCTCTCTCTTTCTCCCCTCTCTCTCTCTCTCTCTCTCTCTCTCTCTCTCTCTCTCTCTCTCTCTCTCTCTCTCTCTCTCTCTCTCTCTCTCTCTCTCTCTCTCTCTCTCTCTCTCTCTCTCTCTCTCTCTCTCTCTCTCTCTCTCTCTCTCTCTCTCTCTCTCTCTCTCTCTCTCTCTCTCTCTCTCTCTCTCTCTCTCTCTCTCTCTCTCTCTCTCTCTCTCTCTCTCTCTCTCTCACCTTCTTACTCACACCTATAATGAAATATACAACTTTTGATGCTGAATTTAAATACTAGAAACAGCATTGCAATAAAGAGTTCAATATAGCCAGTACAGTTTTTTCGCAGCCTCCAGTTATGCCTGCCTGTCTCTTTCTCCTTTCTGTCTCTCGCTCTTTTTCCTTCTCTCTGATTCTCTCCCTCTCTCTCTCTGATTCCCTGTCTCCATCTCACTAAGTCTCTATTTTTCTCTCTATGTCTCTTTGTTTCATTTCTTTTTCTTGTAGTCACCCAGCCAATTGGTTGATAACATCAGTTATTCCCTGTGTCTCTTTCTTTATCTAGGATTGAATAAAAAACAACTTTTTTCGACTGAAAGTAAGGATCAAACTTAAAGCTTAAAACCGGGGGAATATTTCTCCCAGAGACTCTGCTACCCAAAGAATATTATCCCGGTGGAAAGCCCCCCCATAGAAATTTCCCGGTGGAAGTTCGTTTCTTACAGTAGTTATTCTCTGCACCTCTTATTTTTTCTCAAGCACTGGATCTACTTGTCTTCTACAATGTTTTTCCTTCTCGTCAAATTATGATTTATCAGGTAGTATTTTGTCCTTTTTTTGCTATTCTGCAAAAAACATCTCTACTGATTTAGTCAAAGGATAAAAAAAGCAACTTACGAACAAAACAATCTCCAACAGGTATGTTGTTTGCTCCTCAAAGTCTAATGATTTGAAAACTTCAATTTGAAAGCACTTTTCGTTACCATTACTATTTTGTCCAGGAACCATTTGGAAGTTTTGACTTTGAATCTCGTTTATTAGTACTGAACAAAGTAAGTTGGGCACATCTGCTTTATCCAAATCCGAGCCACATATCTGATGTGCTATAACTCCTATTTCATTCTAAAACATAAAATGGAATGAAATTAAAATAGTAAGACTCCCTATAAGATTGTGAAAATCCTTTTCGCTGTCCTTATATTTTCATATGTAACTAAGCTGGCTGAAATGTGAGGTGGCACAAGAAGGAGTAAGCATGGGCACAGAGATTTATTTCAGGGTGAATAAAAAATCTGAAATCGCCCAGCCTGAGACGTTAGGTAATTTACCAAGGCTTAGATAAGCAAAATGAAGAGTCTTGAACTTGTGCTTTTTTATTACTAAATTTAAAAAAGAAATTTTTTTGCAGATGAAAGTAAGGAGCGTAAGGAGCAACAATAAAAAAGAAGATGAACAGAAATTGTTTCGTATATTAAAGGGGCTTCCCCCTCCTAAGTACTCCGATCTTTACGCTAAAGTGTTCTACTTCTTTAAAACGCTTCATATTCTAATTAAACGGTCTTTATGTTCCAGGAGTCATTCTTAAGGAATTACGATAAAAAGTCAAACTTTGGCGTAAAGAGCGGGGTATTGAGGAGGGGACAGTTCCTTTCATATACGGAATGATTTCTGTTCGTTTTCACTTTTATTGTTGCTCCTTAATTTCAGTGGACAAATTTTATTTTTTTAAATTTAATTTCTGATTGTTGTTCAAAAAATTCCAGGAAATCCCCTTCCCCCGTGTAAAATTTATCCTGGAAAATTCACAGGTTTACCTGTGAGACTATGCTGGCTGAAACGTGAGCTGTCGCACGTTGGAGCAGATATGGATACAGAAAATTATTTCAGGGTGAGAAAAACAAATCTGAAATCACCCATCCCTAGACGTTACGCCTTTATCGTGGTTCAGATAACTAAAAGAGGACTGTTAGAACTTGTTTTTTTTTTATTATTATAAAGGAAGTTTATTAGTCCTTTGGGCACTTGTATGATATACCCACTACCATACAAGAAGTGAAGTTAGGTTAATCCTAATAAAATACACCTAAGTATGATAAAAATATGATATTTTAGAAACAAATTTGGGCTATATATTTACATATTAGGGGGGGGGGATAAAGTAAAGCGGTTCTGCATGCAAAATGTGTTAGCCAAAATTATTCTGTATATTATGAAGTAAGAACTTTTCTGACTTCACACTCTCCAAATGCTTTACTCCCACTACTCCCCTAATGTGCAAATATATAGCCCAAACTATATATTTTCATGTATTCTGTAACTTCTCTTTGTCTTTTCTCACGCTAAGGTGAAAGAAACTAGTGACAGAAACCGGTTTAGAGTGCGCCAATGCATAAACAACTTGAGTGGTAGTGAGTATACCATGCAAGTACCTTCCTATGGATTTGGATACAATGTCTAAGCAGATACCATAGTCTGAATCTTCAGGATCCTGATAGACAGAGGATGAATAATTTTCAATTACAAATTATTAGGTTTTTTCTTGATAAGAAAGTCATTTCCTGTCAAGTTTAGCACTCTCGGTACAATTGTGTTATCAGAATTTTACTCTTTCTTGTGCCTCAAACCCTTTTGGATGTTAGTCATGTAAAAATGGAGTTGCAGGTCGCTCCTGGAAGTCAAGGGAGATTTATGGATCCTACTTTTTTTTTCTAAATCTAGGAGTTTAGATGCAAATATAAATCTTATAAAGCAGGCGTATTTTTTCGTCAATGTCCATAATCAAATTGTGTTCCTCATTTAATAAAATTAACTTTTTCTACATGAAATTCAAGACTGACACAAAAATTCAAAAGAATAGAAACTACAATAACATAACAGGTGGCAGCTACTCAATCCATTAGATGTTTAAGCTGAAATATTCACGTTGTATTGACAATGAACATGCTCTTTTATTTATTAAACTTTTTAAATAATATTTTAAACTTTAACCAAAAAATTACTTTAAACCTTAGACGTCACTGACTCTCCTTTTAAAAAAGTTAAACAGCAGCTAAACCGGACACACTTCAAACCACCGTATGCTACAAAAATAAGCGAAAATCCATGTAAAGAGAAATTGTGTTTCCTGTAAAAAAAAAGGCGTCCTCCCACCACAGGAGGCCCTTATTACGGTGGCCTTTCTTACTATTTCAAAAATTCTCCAAACGGTCGCCCGTCATGTCTCACACACTATAAAAGAAAAATGCACTTATTCTCATAAAGGACAAATATCAAAAATAAAGATCTATTAATTCTTAATAAAATTATCATTATTAATAAAGATAAAAGAACAAAAAACCTTTCCATCATTATAACTTTCTCTCACACATATAGTATAAACAACATATCCAAAAAATACAAAATATTAAAGAAATTTATTATGATAACTCACTCTAAATTTACCATTCAAACTTTCTCTATTAACTCTACTTCAGCGGCTATTTAAACAGCAAAAAAAATACCCTTTAACTTTATGAACAAAAACAAAACTGACAACTCTGTTTTACTTCTTACACGCTCTCATCTGCCATTCACTCCTTCATGAAAACTCACATTCCGATCTCTCGAATGCACCATATCGCATGTCGAATCTTTTCTGGCAGCTCATTGACAATTTTATTTTTTGCAAGTTCATCATCTTCGGCATTTATCACCGTTACCCTTTTATATTTTTTTATATTATATTTTATATATTTTTTTTTACTTATTTATTAAAGTTGATTTGTGGTAGTATTACGCTTGGAAGATGATTTGGGTTTATTTCTGCTCATTTTTGGTTTTGGAGCTCTTTACTTGTCTTTGAAAAACTTTTTTGTGGAAAGTTTTTTTAATTCATTTCCGTTCATTTTTTTATTAACATAGTCTTTTTCATGGAAAAAAGTAAGATTTTATATCCTCTCTTTTTTTTCTATTAGAATCCGTAGTTTGGCTTGATATGTGTATGTTGGAGAAGTTTTCCAACAATTTTTAATCCTAACACAAATAGTATTGCTTAATTTAAGTTTATACCTCCTCAAGTTGAACTGAAAAAAAAACTTAATATCATTCCCAAGAAATTCTATCGATGTTTTTTGACAACCTGGATACACGTAAACTCTTTTTTTGCTTTGTTTAAATTTTAAAAACAGAAGTAGTAATATTGGTAGCACCGAAAGTTTCAAATTAATACCCCCAGTCGTTCTCGATATATTGCTTATTGACAACCATACACACAGTGCCTTTTGATTTAGTTTTAAAGCTATATTTAATTTTAAGCCATAATAGGCCAATTGCATAATTGTGGGAGGTTTACATACCCAGTATCCCTTGAGACATTATAATGAACAATATGGCTGCCTCAAGATCCTGATTGGATGTGTTTGGAAAACGAATAGGCACAGGAGGATGGCTGCTTGCCCAATCTCCCGTGCCTCCAATCTCTTTTGATTTAAAAAAGGAAACATAAATTTTAATCTTGAATCAACTTAGCTCCTTTAAAAGTTTCAATGATATTTCTAGTTATTATAGAGTGTCTCTGCCTATGATATTGCTTATATGTCCTTTTGTTAACGTGCATGAATAAAGTTTTTTCGTTTAATTGAAATTCCCCCTAAACGTTCCCTATAAGTTTCAGCTTAATACTTAATACCCTTAGCGCCATTAGTTACAGTAACTGTAGTGGTAGCATTAATACTATATGCATTGTCTTTTGGTGATTTGAAGATCATTGTCATCAAGTCTTGGAAGTCTCAATTTAATACAGTTGGCCGTTGCTATGACATTGCTGATATATCCTTTCGGTAACCTGTATATTTTTATACTTTTGTGATTTTCATCTTAATTTTCTTAGCCTTACAAGTAGTTGCAATAGAGGTAGCAGTTGAAGTAGCAGCAGCAGTAGTAGAATCAAATGAAGCAACGGTGGTAGCATTCACATATTCCTTTTGGTCAATTAATCTTCCCCTTAAAGCATTTTCTATGAGTTCCAACTTAATGTTCAAATCCACTCTTGAGATACGCTCTTTTGACAATGTACATGCACGTTTTTTCTTTTGAGTTAGTTCAAATTTTCTGTCAATATTTAAACTGTAGTACTGTGGTTGTAGCAGTAGTAGTAGAAGTAGTAATAGTGGTGGTAGTTTTAGCAGTAGTAGTAGCATACAAATATTACCTTTTTAGTCAATTGATCATCTCCTTTATGATTTCCTGAAAGTTCCAAATTAATATACTCAGTTGTTCCTGAGTTACGTCCTTTTGACAGCCCGTATACACATAACGTGATTTGATTTAGTTCAACACCCCCCTCAACCTTCTCTGAAAGGTTCACCTGAATGCCCTTTGTTTTTTTGGAAATTAAAGGTCAAACATGCATACCATTCTGAATAACTTATAATATGTTTAAACAGTGAACGAATTGCCTAACTTACAGCTCTTGTTCTTGGGGCTGTTAGGGGGTTGACGTCCCCGAAGGAATAATCACAGGATCTTTCAAAAAGGCTGAAGAAAGTGGGCGTCTCAAAATTTGGATTGGATGTTGTTTTAGTAAGCGATGATTGTGGGAGGTCCTTCAATGGGGCCATCAATTCCCTTTTGACTCTTAAAAAGAGCACTATAACTTCCAATTTCCAATCAAATGAACTCTATTCAAAAGCTTATACAACCAACCATTCCATAAGAACCTTATATGCCTTTAAGACATAACTTACAGCCCTTGCCTCTAGTTTCCGAGGGGCTATTTTAACCCATAAGGGTTTTTTTATATGATCTTCAGACCATTTTAAACAAAAGGGCTATCTCAAAATTCTATCATACACATTTGGGGAAAAGAAGACTTTGGGAGGCTATTTGCCCTCCTATCACTTTTGACTCATAAAAACGACACTAGAACTTCTTATTTTCAATTGAACAAGCCACATCTGAAGCTTATACGACCGTTCCATAAAAACCTTTCTTATTAGCAATGTGAAACTAATATAACATATAGACCTTGCCCTGATGGCCAAGGGAGGATGCCATCCTCAAAGACAAAAATTACTGAGCCTTTCAAATATAATTCACAAAATATTTATATCAAAAAGTTGATGATATGTGTCCGGGGGAAATGATGGGCATGGGGGGGGGCTGAATGCCCTCCAATCACTTTCGACTATTAAAAGAGGCACTATAGCTTTCGATTTTTAATCAAATGAGGCCCCTCCGAAGTTTCTGCGACCACCCTTTCCATGAAAACCTTATATGCCCCCGGGTATAAGTTACAACCCTTGCCCTAAGGGCTCTGGGAAAAGATTATTCTTCATAGACATAATTACTGGACCTTTCAACTAGGCTGAAAAAAATGGCAAATATAAAAATTCTGATTCGATTTATTTGGGGAACTGTGGGGCGGGGGGGGGGGGCTTGTTACCATCCAAGCAATTTTACTATTCAAAAGGGAAATATAACTTGAAATTGCCAATCGGACGAACCCCTTTCAAAGTTTCTACGACAACTCCTTCTTTACGTTGTGCCCTTGTCTAAAAAACAACAAAAATGGATAAGAAACAAAAAAATAATGCATTAAATACATTGTGCCCACATCAATCTTTACTTAGGCAGCGCAAGCCCTGTCTATGGTCTTCGGACTTTTTTTTTATCAAATATCTATCTCAAATTTCTATCAGATGAATTTTGGGAAAATATGAGGTGTGGGAGGATTGCTGCTCTCCAATCATGTTGACTCTTAAAAAGGGCATAAGAACTTTTTATTACCAATCTAATGAGCCCACTCCAAAGTTTATACGACCACCCCTTCAACAAAAATTTTATATACCCCCAGTACAGAATTTACAGCCCTTGCCCTGAGGGCTGTAGGGGGGAATGGCTGTAATCCTTAAAAGACATAATTTCCATTAAAACCATATATGCCCCAGGAGCATAACTTAGAATCCTTGTCCTGAGGGCTCTAGGGAGCCCTTGAACTACGCTGAACAAAATTTTTATCTCATAATTTTGATTGGATGTGTTTGGGGAAAGGATGGGTGTGGGTAAGAGGGGGGGGGGCTTGTTGCCCTCCAATCATTTTCAACTATTGAAAAGGGCACTAGCTCTTTCAATTTCCAATAGAATGGGCGCTTTTCGAAATTTAAAAGGCACTTCCTTCTATAAGTGCCCTGGTCAAAAAAAGAAGAAAAGAAATACATTATGCCCATATCGCTCTTTACTTTTGCAGTGCTATTTCGCCCCTTATGATTAATAGTTTACTCCTGGATACATTGTGGCATCACTACTATTATTTAAAGCGAATATGTTTGTTACATTCTTGTTATGGCATCAAACGGTGGACCAGACGGACTTTTTGATTCTTGATTACTTTTTTTGGAACAGTACCATCTTATTCTCACCCCCCCCCCCCGCCCTTCCCAAGATTCACATGTACATACATTTTTACAGTACAATAATTGGAACTTGAAAGAATCGAAGATATGTGAAAAACAAAAAGCTTTTCCAATTTCACCAGCAGTGTGTACACATTGAGGTGGGAGGGGTGGTAAAAACCTCACATATCTGAAGCGAAAGCTAAGAAGTGTTGATGGGAGCATGCATAGAAGCAAAAATTATTGGAAAAACTATGCTTGATGCTAGAGTTTCGAGGAGAAGATTTAGGGGAGGTTCAGATTCTATATACACATTTTAAAGTTTCCACTCAATTTGTTTTCTTGGAATTTTGACTCGCTGGCGTTTTTGCTCTATGTGGCTGGAATTGTTGTTTTTTTGGTAGAAAATGGCAATTTGTTTTGGTATGATTTCTTTCTTGGCTTTAAAAAGGCTAAGAGACTATAGATTTTCAATGAGCCACTCACGATCATTTGCGATATTTAATTAATTAATATCAAATCTGCAGCAGAGGTGGGCAGAAGCCCACTTTTTAAATAAAAAAAGATCACGCCATAGGAAATTGACATAATTTTGTATAATTGCTTATAAAACAGCAGTTTTGGCCCGAGCAGGGCCAACATTTATTGAGTAAAAATTTTTCTGAAATATTGAAAGAGGATCTATATAGCCCTCCGATCTCAGAGGCCATACTCCCGTGCATTATACCATTCATTCCTAAGCAAAAATTTAGTCTAAAAAATGAACCATTGTTCTAGCACGCTTATCTAATAAAACTAATTGCCATACAGTGTCGCACAGTTGTACAATATCATTAGAATTCTGGTCAATAGATTCTCTTATGGGAAGGGGGATGTACCTAAGCCCAAGAAAATTTTTTTAGGCCCCCCATGTCTTCAAATTTTACCATCCATTCCTAAGCAAAAATGTAGTCTAAAAATGAACCATTGTTCTAGCCCGCTTATCTAATAAAACTAATTGCCATACAGTGTCGCACAGTTGTACAATATCATTAGGATGCTGGTCAATAGATTCTCTTATGGGAAGGGGGGATGTACCTAAGCCCAAGAAATTTTTTTTAGGCCCCCCATGTCTTCAAATTTTTTTTCGAGAAATGATTCAGATGAATCAAACGAATATTAAAATAATTATGGATTTAACTTCGGACTCTCTTCACTAGAAGGAAAATATACGCGTATAAACAGAGATTTCCTCAAATTAGAAGCAACCCTAGGTATGATATTAAAAACGAACAGGAATTGAAGTAAAAAATAAAATAAAATTTAAACTTAAACTTAAATCAAGCATAAATTATTTCGTATATGCGGGATGATATTCCCTTCCAAATCACCCGCTTTTTAAACCCAAGTTTAGCTTTTTGTCCCTGATGCGTCAACCCAAAATAAATCCGATCTTTCATCATTTAGTTCTATGACTCTGTACCTTAGTTTTGCCCTAGAAATTATGTATGGACGGATGGTTGATATACTTATCTGTCAACAAGTGAAATAACACCCTTTTTATGCCATCCTAAAGAGGGTTTATGCCAAATTTGCTTCTCGCTCACTCGGACTATCTGTTGTGGCTTTTTCTACAACTAAACACTGGCTTGATGCCCGCAACTGCTTGATTTTAATTAAACATTAGTAGTATTGCCATAGGCACTCCCAGCGCAGCCTACCCCCTTCAAATCCCGATCCGGAAACTTTTTTTAAAGTTGTAGGTATTAGGCTACTCCCCGGGAGCCCTATTACGTCATAGCAGCCATGGGAAAATTAACATTGGATGTTATTGTTGGTTATGTTTGATGTTCGTTATGTTTGTTGGTTGATGGTTATGTTTGATGGTTGTTGGTTATGTTATGTTTAGTGTATGTTGGATGTTTGATGTTTGTTGGTTGATGGTTATGTTTGTTGGTTATGTTTGTTGTATGTTGTTTGTTGGTTAGGACAGTTATGTTTGATGATTGAAGGAAATACCCCTTTTTCATTGAGCTAAATTTATGAATATTTCACAATATCCTAACAATAGATTCCACCCTCCACCTAGCACTCATTTTCAGAGGGCGAATTGATAATAGATGCAATTTTTAGGCATTATTGTGCCTTATAAAAGGATAAAATATAAACAATAACATGCGTAATTTAAGGAAAGACGAGGCGAGAGGACTCGAGGGGAGGAGGAAGTCTTTATGGGGGGGCCTGTTTTCGCCGTCGCCAGATCAACACTACATTTTTATGTTTATATTTTTTGTTGCGCAAAGTGGTAATTTTCAATGTTTTTTTCGGTATTCATTTATTTTTAGCCCGGAGTGGTCCCCCCTCTACTAGGGTACCTGCCCGCTCACTGGCCGCCTCCGAGGGAGTATCCAGTCCACCGAGCGCTTTGTCTCAGCCCCTGACTAAACCCAAAACACATTTTTCAGCAAAATATTAAAACACGCAAAGGCGGGGAAATTCAATTTCGAGAAAGTCTTGTTCCCACCCATCCCGTGCACTGCAGGACAGTTTGATCATTGTCTACTCCTTCTGGGGACATAATCTGGACTTCGGCTGAGGTTAAAAGATGGTCTTGCTCGAGATAGTTTAAAAAGTAGTAATCATAGTGAAATATCATACAATTTCTAGGACATACGCCCCTCTGACATTAAATCATCCCTGTTTCTAGCACTCAGCTAGCAGGATTCCCAGCCCTGAGAGGCTTCCCAGGATTCCAGACATTTTAATATTTTTCTGTATTGCCAAGATTCCTACCCATTTTTGATACATTGTTTTCTGGATGATTCCCATTATATCCGTGATCAGGTCTAATATGAATGACGCCATTGTATCTTGCAAGCTACACTAAAAGGACCCCATGGGGGAATTCCCCAAGCACGGCACACACGTGGGTGCTGCGTAATAATGGTGACGCACATCTTAAGCAATGACACCTAATGAGTGAGGTTGGAAGATAAGTGGCTCATCTTGTGTGGAGGGAGAGAACCGTTAAGAAGAATACTTATGGCTCAGAATGCAATGGCGCTGCGACAATTTTTTCACACTGGCACCAGCCTTCATCAACCTCCTCTCCATCATCTATGTAGTACCACTCCCCCGCCCCTATGATATTTTTAACCTTTCTCGCTCCGAAAATTAGCTAAAGTATCGCATTAAACACTATATTTTTGAAAAAAGAGAAGTCATCCCCAATTCTTTGCTAGTTTTTTATACTCTAAGCATTTCACCCCACAACGTCAAACTATTACTGCTCTGTAACAACCCTCGGAAACTGCCAGGGATTCAAGGGAAAAAGTCCAAAATGAGATTTGAAAAATCAACAGACTGTACCACTAACCAGGCAAACCACGACGCAACAGTACAAAAATTCCAAGTCTTACATTTCAAGGAATAAAATCCAAAATAAACTTTGAAACATCTACAGAATATAACAGTAACAAGGTAAACCAGGGCAAAAATATTCCAAGTCTTACATTTCAAGGAAAAATTCCAAACTGAACTTTGAAACATCAATTGAATGTAAAAGTGACAAGGTAAACCAGTATAAAAATATTCCAAATCTTACATTTCAACGAAAAATCCTGAGATGAACTTTGAAGCATCAGCAGAATGAAGCACTGACATGATAACCCATGAGAAAACACTACAAAAATATTCCGAATCTCACTTTTCAAGGAAAAAATCCATAGTGAACTTTGATAGTGTTTGTATGTCTGTGTGTCTGTGTGTGTGGTTCAGTGTGGGTTTTGTGGTGTGTGTTTTGGGGTTTTTTTTGTATGTTTTTTTTTTGTTTTTTTGTTTTTTTGTTTGTTTGTTTTTGTGTGTGTTTGTTTTTGTTTGTTTTTGTTTTTTTGTGTATGTTTTTTTGTTTTTCTTTTTATGTGTGTGTTTGTTTGTTTCTGTGTGTGTATGTGTTTGTGTTTGTGTGTGTGTGTGTGTGTGTGTGTGTGTGTGTGTGTGTGTGTGTGTGTGTGTGTGTGTGTGTGTGTGTGTGTGTGTGTGTGTGTGTGTGTGTGTGTGTGTGTGTGTGTGTGTGTGTGTGTGTGTGTGTGTGTGTGTGTGTGTGTGTGTGTGTGTGTGTGTGTGTGTGTGTGTGTGTGTGTGTGTGTGTGTGTGTGTGTGTGTGTGTGTGTGTGTGTGTGTGTGTGTGTGTGTGTGTGTGTGTGTGTGTGTGTGTGTGTGTATGTGTTTGTGTATGTGTGTGTGTGTGTGTGTGTGTGTGTGTGTGTGTGTGTGTGTGTGTGTGTGTGTGTGTGTGTGTGTGTGTGTGTGTTTGTGTGTGTGTGTGTTTGTGTGTTTTTGTTTGTGTGTGTGTATATGTGTGTTTGTATATGTTTTTCTTTTTGTTTTTATGTGTGTGTGTGTTTTTGTGTGTGTTTGTATCTGTACTTGTGTGTGTTTGTGTTTCTTTTTGTGTATGTGTGTGTGTGTGTTTGGAACTGTGTTACATTGGAACTCTATCTATGATAATTTACTAAAATCTGACAGAGTAAAGTTCAGTTCACTAAATATAGTTGATTTCTGTCAAAAAGTTAGACCATTGAACACTTATGAACCAATTTCATGACGGTCAAAGAGGTTAGGTTCTACTTTTTCTTTGAAAAGCATTAGAGATTGAAACGATATGTAGTTTTATTTGATTTAGTTTATAAACTTATGTTTTACATTGTTTTAGTTTAGTTTTACTACTGATGACGGTTACTGTACATGTGACCGAAATATCTGGTATTTTTTTGTGAAATTTAGTATACACTGTCTATTAAAAAGGATTTTATCCCTATTTTGGAATTTTATTTTATAACACCATAACCAACAAACATAACCAATAAACAACAAATATAACCAACAAACAACAAAAATCAAACATAGCCAAGAATCATAACCAAAAAACATGATCAACAAACATGACCAACAAGCAACAATCATAACCAACAATCATAACTCACAACCAACCAACATAACAAACAAACATAACC
Source organism: Artemia sp. Qi Xiang Cuo (assembly GCF_049724085.1). Classification (NCBI taxonomy): domain Eukaryota; kingdom Metazoa; phylum Arthropoda; class Branchiopoda; order Anostraca; family Artemiidae; genus Artemia; species Artemia sp. Qi Xiang Cuo. The sequence goes on from NC_142798.1 coordinate 62,379,800, forward strand.
ATCAAACAATAACCAACATAACCAACACTCATAAGAAAGAACCAACAACCAATATAACCGGCAAACATCAAACATAACCAACAAAAATAACCCACAACCATCAAACAAAACCAAAAAACGCATCCAACAAACATAACCAGCAAACATCAGCAACAAAAAACAATCACATCCAACCAACATAACTAACGAACAACAAACATCAAACAAAACCATCAAATATCACCATCATAACCAACAAACAACATCCAACAAACATAACCAACAAACATCAAACATCCAACACACATCAAACATAACATAACCAACAACGATCAAACATAACCATCAACCAACAAACGTAACCAACAACCAACAAACAAACATCAAACATAACAAACAATAACATATAATGTTAATTTTCCTATGGCTGCCGTGACCTAACAGGGCTTCCAGGGAATAGCCTAATACCTTCAAATTAAAAGAAAAAAGTGTCCGGATCGGGATTCAAAGTGGGTTGGCTGCGCTCGAAGTGCCTATGACGATACTACTAACATTTTGTGTTAAGGGGTATAAAATTGTTCTTTCTAATACACCTCAACACTGTTGCACTAGAAGTTTCCATGGAAAATATACTGTCTTACGGGTAAGTAATGCTGTAAATTCAAAGACACTAAATGGCCCAAGGTTATCAAAATATGTATCTGTAGTATCTACGTGATGGATTGAGGTTTTAAGTTTTAAATTTCAAGGAATGTTAGGGGAGAGGGAGTAACACCAATTTCTGACTTTTCAATGTTATGATTAGAAAAAATATTTAAAATAATATTTTGTTCTCAGTAAAGCACAGAAGACGCTATACAGTTTAGAAGTTTTAGGGTTGGTAGCCCTAATTCTTTTTTGTTGTGCAGTTTATGCACTTTGTTACAATCAGCCAAATTACAGAATGATATCATTTTCTGCTTTTCTATGAGTAACTTAGTTTTTGTATAAAAATCTAGTTGGGGCTCTCCTTAAGCTTAAGCCAATGAAAATTACCCCATCTCAATGGGGTGATCATAACAGGCCCCATGTAGAAGGGAGGATCCAAGCTGCTGGACATTTATAATTAAGGATTAAGGGGATTATGTAGGATGGAGGGAAGGATCTAGCCCAACCCATTTTTAAATTGAATTATAGTGTGAATTTTCTGCAACTCCGTAGTCGCGGTCCAGCATAATTATTTGATCTAGACACCAGTAGTAAGGGGAGAGGCACTTGAAAGGGGACACGCAAACTTACGCCTAAGGCATAGATATGTATGTAAGTTTTCAATGCATTGTACGGTTACCAGGGTCATTTGAGTACAAACAGGTCTACAGGTCTTTACACTCTAGGAACGACGCACTTTCAAAGTTCAATGTCTTTTTTTTTAGTTCAAAAAACCGGTGTCTCTTCTTTTTTACTCGCCTATTATTTTTTGTATATAATCAGGTTCCATATTTGATTCTCCATCAGTTTCGAGTCGTTTATTTTAGAGGATTCAATTTTTTTAATTTCAAAGAAAAAAAGTTAAATTCAAACATATTTATTGTTTTTTAAAAATAATAGACATAATTAAAATAAAATTTAATTAAGTTAAGGAAGAAATTCTTTCCTTACACTAGAACTAGGGGATACTTATACACTTTGAAGCCTGTTGTTTTTAGGAGCTGAAAAAACCTCTAATTCTCTTATAGGTTGAAATTTACGGTGTGATTTTTTATCAAGATCAGTGGTCTTTTAGATGTTTTTTTTAAAAAAATTGCTTAGCTTTTCTATCGGTAATTTGGGGTTAGAATAAAATATTTATTTTTTAATGTATTAATTGTTACAAAAGTTTCCTTTTTTATCAAGATCAGTGGGTTTTTTTTTTCTAGTACTTTTTTTTAAAAAAAATACATGCCATTATGAATTTTCGGTGTGATTTTTTTTTTATAGTTATCAATTTTTCTTGTTGTTTATTTTTTGAAAAAAAAAAAAAAAAGTTCTTTGATTTTAGAGCGGTAATTTTTTATTATAAAAAATTGTTGATTTTTTAATTTATTAATTTTTACAAAAGATTCCTTTTTTATCAAGATCAGTGGCTTTTTTTATCAAGATCAGTGTTTTTTTTTTTTTTTTTAGGGGTGTTTTTGAAAAAACATCCAGGCCAGTCTGCATTTACGGTGTTATTTTTATCATTAAAAGTTAAAAATTTTATGGTTGTTTTTGAAAAAAAGTGCTTAGCTCTATTGAAAAAAAAAAAAAAAGTTTTGCACTACTTTAAATGCCTAACATAAACTGAATTATTTTCCCAAACAAAAAATGCATTTTTTTTTTAAAGGAAGTGGACACATGCAATACCCCCTTCTGAAAAGAGGGCACGATATAGCGAAGGTGTACTAATGCAAGCTACAAGACCTTCAGTTATCAAATTCGATACTAGAACTACACAAGACCAGCCAATGACTGAGAATATTTTAATGACAGTGACCTCTGACCCCCGTGTTAGCTCCATATCAGATGGAAGGAACTTGAAAAGGGAGTGGACTGCCTTATATAATGCCTCAGCTCAACCTACTGAAGATTGTGACCTTAACCCCCTCAAGTATTACAAAGGAGTTCAGATATAGAGGTCCAATCGGAATTTGTAAGTATATAAATATTTTTTTTTTCTACCACTATTTTCAAAAAATAAGACAAAATTTTATCAGGGGCATAGCTTTTTAAAAAATTAAAATTTGTTTTTAAGATATTTAATTTTCTTTAATTAAACAAATTAGCGATATATATAATTGAGTTCTTTTAATAAATTTCTATAACAAAAAAAAAAACCATACCTCTTAACTTATAAGCAAGATTTATTATAATGCAATATTACTTTTAGACAAAAAAACAAAATATTTGAAAAAAACGAAATTGAAAACAATTGCTCCTATACAGTTAACGCGCGCTATTAGACTGGTATTTTCGTGCCTAATGCATTTGAATACATCCGCTATACTTATCAGATCTATCATCGCCTTTCAATCCGATATGAATTCTAAGTAGGGTCGTATGCAAATTGGACTTTAAATACCAAGATGTATATCTTCAATAAGCAATTTACACAGGGAAAAAGGTTTTTTGATAATTTCAAAATATGTCTTCACGGTAATGTTAAGAAACTTTATTTGGGTGAAGGCGTTTTTGATCATTTCATTGAAACACTTAGATGTTTTCGAGAAAGAATTTGAGGTTGTTCTATTTGAACAGTGTTGTGCAGTCAACGCCCCCAGCCCCCTCCCTCGAGCGGGTATCGATCCGCCTCCATCGACGGAAGCGCCCGGGTCCCACGGGTCCTCCCCGGGAGAGGGGGAGGGGAGGGAGGGTTCTAAAAAAAGGAGCATCCAACATTTTAATTGCACTTTAATTGTTGATATGGATGGAGAAAAGAGTTCTTCTCTCTCTTACAAGCATTTAGTCAGCACGTGTAAACTTCAATCAAACCAGGTTGGGATATACCCATTAAAAGACTTTTTATGGAGACTTTAGAATCATCAAACACATAAAGCGTGGGATTATAATTGAGTAAAATAAAAAGTTCAATATTCTAAACTCTCTTAAGCAGGAGCGTAGTATAGTAGTGTTGACACTTGATATTTAAGTAGCAATTGCCCCCCTATTTTTGAAAAAAATACCTTTTTGTGGTATTTATATTTTTAAAAAAATACAAAGTTCAATATTCGAACCTATCTTCAGCAGGAGCTTAGGATAGTAGTGGGGGCAATTGCCCCCCCCTATTTTTGAAAAAATAACTTTTTGTGACATTTATACTTTTTAAAGATACAAAGTTCAATATTTGAAGCTATCTTCAGCAGGAGCTTAGGATAGTAGTGGTGACAATTGAGATATAATGGACATGGGCCACCTATTTAAAAAAAAAAAAAAAACAATTTTTTGTAATTTAAACTTTAAAAAAAATAAAAAGTTAATAATGCTCTGAAATCTTCATCAGGAGCGTTGTCATTTTTTTTTTAACAGTGTTTTATAATGTTAAATTGCCCCCTATTTTTGAAAAAATACCTTTTTGTGGCATTTATACTTTTTAAAGATACAAAGTTCAATATTTGAAGCTAGCTTCAGCAGGAGCTTAGGATAGTAGCGGGGCTCAAACAATCGAATTGGACTCATATTTTTAATTTTTGTTTAAAAAAAAAAATTTTTGGAATAAAACAAATAATTTTTTCTAATAAAAAGACAAAATTTTCCTGACTAAAAAAAAAAAAAAAAAAATATATTTTTTAACATGTTCAGTTGACATTATGAAAGACATAAGACAATGTAACTTTTTTTCTTCTTCTTTTAATTGTTTAGGTGATGGTGATGGTAGTGTGACAATGACTATGAGAAATTGACAAAGTTTATTAACTATAAAAAAATTTACATAAAAAAAATAAAACTTTTTTTTTCTACAGATTAAAAATATATTACAACCACCAGCGACACCAGGGAGTGATGAGGCAACTATATTTACAGGACCAATTCTGTCACCACCAGCAGAGTTCAAGGATGAACCTATACTGGTCCTAGAGAATATGGAGTGGCAAAGTGGATTCCTTAACGATGTTTTTGGGGAAATGGCCAGCCTGGATGACTTAAGCTGTGATATTGACATGGTTGAGGACCCAGAGTGGGCGGATAGTTTCATACGTGAATATTTAGATGATGATGTTACAAGTAAATCTGAACCGAGTCCTCATAACGACATTAGATCAGAGGACAATTCAGGCTGGCTTGACCAATTGTCCCCAAACACCTTAGAATATGTGCTAGGGGACCTCATGCCACACCCCCCCAATATGATTGAACAGACTGGGAGTGGTGTTATTGATAATTCTCTGTCACCCGCCACCACTCCACTTAATTCTATAGATAGAAGTAGTAGTAATACAACAGCAACAGTATCCCCTCGTCCGGATTTTTTTCTCTCCAACTCTGCCTTGCATCACACACTGGTCTACAGGGCCAAAGTCGGTGACCCTTTCAACTCTCTCGTGTCGGGGGGTATAATAACAGACCCCCTGGCCATTACACATTCATATACTGATAAGATTCGAGCCATTCTTGAACAACAAATGGGGGTGTGGGGAGTGGGGGTCAGTTTAAAAGCATCAATAGCACTCAAAATATTTTTTTTAAATGAAAGTGCGGGTGAGATGTATTCGAAATACTTGCACACAGAGTTGTTGGCAATACACCCGCATTTATCAAATTATGGGGAGGTTTTTCTAATTTGGGCTAATTGTATTCAAAGTAAGTGGGAAAATTATACCGAGGGGGGTTGTGGATCTGTGGTTTTATTTATTGAAAGTTTAAATGTTAATATATGTAGGTTTAAAAATGATTTTATTGTAAGAGGTGGTGGGGCTGGGGAGAGGGCGATAGTTTTAAAATATCAGTCCGAGTTAGTGGGAGGTAAGGGGGGACAACGAATCTGTTTCAATACGAGCCTGTAGGGAGTCAAGTATGCGTTTTTTAGTGCGGCATAGATACCTCTTCGCTAAGATTAATCGAAGAAAAAGTTTAACAACATTGCAGATCAGTGGAGTGATGGGACAACGGTAACCAGAGTAGAGGATAATTGTTTCTAATGTAAATACAACGTGACAGTCCATGGACGATATCTTTTTGATCGTTCTCAAGCAAAATTAAAGATTAATGTCACGGTGCCAGAACATGAACAAGACTTTGACTTGGGTCAGCATTCCAATAAGAAGGGTGTATTATTCCCATTTCGAGCTCCTTCAATTGAATCAGTAGAATATTGGGTGTGGCTTCTATACCCCCCACCCACCGACTCCTATTCATTTGGTCATTTCAATCAAATTACGTATATTCGTAGGGTTCTACGTGCGGTTAAAAAGGGGGGGCGTGGGGGTGTATGATATTACTGTTCAACATGTCTCTCAAGATTTCGATCTGATTTAAATTTAAAGCATCACATGAAAAACTGTAAACGTCATGGATACCAGGCTATGGAGACGGTAAGCGGAGATAGAGCAATCTTACGGTTTAAGAATTTTCAAAATACACTCCTGCAGAGCAGGGAGATCGTTTTGGAATGCTAAGAGATGGTGACAGACGTGGATGATCCGTCCAAGTAAAATCGTTATAAAATATGGGAAGTAATAGGGATATCTTACGCTTACAAACACCGAGAGTCCAATAATACCCGGCTATTGTTGGATTACGGTGAGATGTTGAGTGTAGGTGAAAACTGCATGCGCTCGGCATTGGTCAGTCTAATCAAAACAGCGAACAGTGCAATTTCGCGCCGTCGTTATACAAACTATCCTATGGTCCTATCACCAGATGACATAGTGGCCATTAAAAATCTTAAACTGTGGTGGGTTTGCAAGGGAGAATTTGATGATGGTGTTGGGAATGGGGGGTGGAGGAACGTGATCGACCATGACCATTTGTGGCAGGAAATTACATCGGCAGAGAGTAACTTTATAGGGGTAGCATACCAGTCATGCAATTTAAACGTTAGACAACAATATTTCCTACCTGTTTTTATACACAATTCCAATTACGACTTAAAGTTTGTTCTTCCGGCGTTGGCCCGCATTTCCAAAGGGGGAGTTGTAGATAACGCATGGATAGATGGTTCTTTTTCTTATAATATAATACCCAAATCATCTGAGAAGCTACTGCTGCTAGAAATCATGTGGAAAACAGTTGACAAGGGCAACACGTGCTTGAATAAAATCTTTTTCGTACACTTGTTCAGCTTCTTTTCCAAATCCTTAGGTCAATTTAGTCAGGTACAGAAAGGTGACAATTTTGATAGCTTCCCCCTCCTCAAACAGCGCTTTCCCGATGATGAAATGTATGATTTATTAACGTTTAAGGGTATATATCCATATGATTATTACAACTCTGGCTCGAGGCTAGATGAGGAGTCACTACCGCCCATTGAAGCTTTCTACAATTCTCTTACTGAGAGTGAGTGCACCACTAGCGACTACGAATTTGCTAAGAGGGTTTGGGCAAGGGGCGGATGTAAAGATGGGTGGGATTACAGTAAACTTTACTTGGCCAGTGACGTACTCACTCTTCTAGACATTGTGTGCAAAAATACGGATAAAATCTATGGGGAATTTGGGTTGGATTTAGGTTATTATTTTTCCACTCCTTATCTGGTGATGGACTTGATACTTAAAATCAGCAAAGAAGAAATAGGTCTGATCGCCGAAGTGGATCAGAATCTTTTGTTTTAGAGATCAATCAGAGTTGAGTAAGTTTGTCACAAGGATTATATCAAGAAAGCAGATCCGACTGCGTAGCATACCGAAAAAAATTCGGACACAGTTTTTTGTATCTGAACTATCTTCACAATTAGGAGCTTTCTAACTAATTTTTGCCATGTTGCAATTATAAATGTATTAAAAATCGGTGTGCTTCTAATATCAACTACATTGCCAGTATTGAGAAGAATGGGGCACAGGGATGGTTTTTTGAAATTGACAGTGAAATACCCATGGAAATCCATGACTCGGTAAAGGACTTTGTTTTTCCGTGCATAAATAGACCGGTGGGTAGGGACTCTCTGAGCCCCTACAATTTATCTTTAGTAGAGGACGGGAGTATGCACTGGCTACCTTCAAAACAAAAACTAATTGCCGATCTCAGCCCGAAACAGAATATCGTTGTTCATCACGTGCTATTGAAGTGGATGGTGTCCAATGATTTCAAGTTGACAAATACTCACAGAACCCTCCAATTTGATCAACAGCCTGGCATAAAAATTTTTGTTGACACCTTTGTAAGTAAAAAATCACCAGCGAAAAAAACGATTGAAAAAGAGGTTTGTAAACTTATATTGAACTCAGCTTTCGGTAAAATGTGCGAGAGCGTACGACACAAAAGTCGATGTGACATTTTAAACAGCCCCAAAGATTGTGCTTGAATCATTGCGGATCCAAACTTCACATCGTTCACGATCATAGACTCCAATATGGTTCTCCTACATCGCAAGAAAAGAAATATTGTATTGAATAAAAATATTGCAGGCGGAAGTGCAATAACTGAAAGATCCAAGAAACTCATGTTGTCATTCTATTATAATGTGTGCAAGGTACAGTGGCCGATTGAGGGACAAGTGCAAGTGTACTACGGGGATACTGTTTCACTCCTGTTAAAATTAAAAACTGAAAATATATTGAATGAGTTGGAAAATGGCGAGTACATTAGCTCACGAATGGACTACACTAACTGGGATGAAACCCTCTACCCAGAGCTAGTGAAACACCAGGCCCCAAATCATTTGTTAATGTTCAAATCTGAAACGGGTAGCGATCTGATATCCAGTGGTATGTTTCCTGGACCGAAGGTATACTGTGTGGAAACGCACAGCAAGGATATCAAACAAGTTTGCAAGGGGGTACCTACACACTTTGTAAAAAATAATTTAGACATGAGTGTGTATAGAAACTGTGTGGAAAGTAGTCTAGTGCCAAGGGCGAAAGTCATGGCGAGTCGCTCTTTACAATTTAAAAACTACACAGTTAGAGTTGAGAAAAACGCCATGTCTGCCATATCGGACAATGTATATGTACTTGTGGTTGGTTTTATTTTATTACCACACGTTCTTTTTTTATTTAAAGCCATTGTTGATTTCAAATTTTAAAGAAAAAAACTCTTTATAAAAAAATTAAATTAAATACACTAAAAAAAAGCTTAAATGGTGGGGGATGTTTTTTTGGGTAAGGAGGTTTTTTTTTTTAATTCTTTTTTTTTCTATATAACTAAATTTAACATGTGTGTGTGTGTGTGTGTGTTTGCAAGGGATATACATTGAAAGTATTTATTGCCAGCCCCGGCCCGGGCCCACCGCAGGGGGCCCCCGGCGCCCGGCACTTCCCAGCCCGCCCCCGGCCGCTGCAGTGGCCACCCCCCCCCCGGGGGAGGGGGACCCCAAAATTTAAAATGCTGTAAATAAAAGTGTATGATATTTCAAGTGCACATTAGTTCAATAAATGTTGTATTTTTTATAAATAAATAAACAGAAAAAAAAAAAAGTGTATTTATTTAAGTGTTTTTTTTTTCTAGTGGTTATGTAAATGTTGTTTTTTTTTATTATAAATAAATTAAAAAAAAGTGTATTTTTTTATTCATGTTTAATGTGCCTTTTTCAATGTAGTATTTTTTTATTTAAAGTATTGTCACCTTTTTTATGTATATAATAAAAGAAAATGTTATTCTTTATTCTTCTTCTTCTCGTTATTATTATTATTCTTGAACGGAGTAGTAGTAGTAGTAATAGGGACATTATTTAGTCATTATACAGCCATAGTCTACAGTTAGTTGTCCAGGTGAACTGTTGAAGGGAACATGTATCAATTTAAAACACCATTCAGATCGTTTATGTGTGGACCGTCAATGTCGGGCAAAACAATAATCTTAACTAAAATAATTAAAAATTGTGATAAAATGTTTGTGGAAAAGCCGAAAAAAATCTACTATTGCTATAGTATTTGGCAGGAGTCATATGATAAAATAAAAGCGATTGCTGCCACGACAGGGTTGGTGCAGATACAATTCATACAGGGACTTGATGTTTTCAGCATTATTGAACAAATATCTTGGTTGATCATTGACGATCTGGCTGAATCTATTGAAAAATGGTACCATGAAATGCTACAACTGTTCGCTGTTTACTCTCATCATGAACAGATTTCTGTTACTCTTGTTCTGCACACTCTCTTTCATCAGAGCAAATGTATGCGAAGACTTGCTTTGAACTGCACCTACTATATCATCTACAGAGTTGTTCGTGATTCTAGCTCACTAATAACTCTTAATAAAAAAATCTATCCGGGAGCCCCCAAATCTGCTCTCCACATACAATCAGGCAAGTAATAAATTCTACGACTATATCTTATTGGATCTTAATCAAAATATTCTTGAGGATTTGCGTATAGTCACAGATATTTTGGACAATGAAATTACAGTATATCTCCCCGTGAACACTAAAATGACCTATTAGTTGCTATCATGACACTGAAGAAACTACATGAAAATAGACATTTGTTTTCAGTTTTAAGCACTTCAAAACCTTCACTCAGTAATGCAAAGCTCAAAAATGGTATTGACAATGATCTCATTAATCTAATCTCCAAACTGTGTTTAAATTTGACCGAAGGAAAGGTTCAAGTATCAGAAGTAGTTAAGCAACAGGCAAAGAAACATCGTTCCATTGTACGTACATGGGCATATAAAAAGAAAGGAAAGAATTTCAAAAGGAAACGACTTCTTCAGGCGGGTGGTAGCTTTTTCACACTTTTACTGCCAATAATTGCAGGACTTGTAAACAGTTTTCTCTAAAAGAGAGAGAGAGAATGGCAAAACCCTATAAATTGACTCCAATAGAACTCGCTCTCTCACACGTGGAACACTTTGATAACAATCTGATTAAATTCCTTGACAATGAGAATATTGAGTATGATAAAAAACTGCTTTTACTTCAAGATGCACTTCGCCGAGTGGACAAACACAGGTCCTATCGGTTGAAGCCCACTGCTGCTGCTGCTGATCCCAAGAAATAATCATCCCCTCGGAATTCTGCTGGTGTAACAAAATTGAAGATGGAGTAATTGTATTCTATTTTAATTAAATTTGGAAATATATGCCCCAACTAATATCTTCAAAAACTAACACGACTCCTAGCCTATCTCTTGGAACGTGATCACATTCAAGTTGAGAGCAATGGGGAAGGTATTATAAGTCGGGGCATGAGCTATAATTCAACTTATTTAATCTATTATATGGGAACAAATCGTAGATGACTACTATCATTTAATAGTCATCTCTAGAACTTTTTAGAAACATTAAACTTCCCCAAAAGTCTTATTAACACTAGACAAATTCTAAAAAAAATAAATGAACATGCATCCTCGTCATCATCATCAACAACAAGAACATTGACACCATTAAAAAATTAACTTGAAGAAGAAGATTTTAAATCAATTTTGGAAAATTCTAGCACACCGCTGATATCTAGACAAAAGCTAAGACGTATCAGCTCATCATCACCATCCCCCTCCCCGATCAGTATACACCCGGGTAGTGGACGTTACACAACGTGTTTACGTTCAAAATGGTTGAAGTTCTGAAAGGTGTTTATGAAAATATTGGTGAGGTGGGGAGTTTAAGTTCCCCCACAACTCTTTCCAAAGTCACTGGTGTTCGCACTAAAAATGTACAAGACAATATACAGAATGAATCAAGTTACACTCTGCATAGAAATCATATACTTCGTGCCAATCAATATCGAAAAACTAAAGCCTTTGACCCCTTGCATATAATGCAAGCAGATCTCCTGACTCTAGATGAGGTTCAACGACGTTATAATACACAGTACAGTTAAATTCTACTTGAAATAATTTTTTCTTGTAGCTACGTATATGCTAGTCCAGTGGGATCAAAAAGAGTTGCGGAAGGTACTCATGCCATTGAAATTAATCTAAAACGGGATTTGCATAAGAAAAATAACACAGATCGAACTAGTGACTTTGTTAATATCCATGGTGCAAAAATAATATAGAAATATAGTGAACTGATCTATCATAGTCACAGTCCTATAAAGGCTGCATTGGCTGAAAAATTGATAAGAACTATTCGACTTTTAATTTCAACATATTGTACATTGAAAAATACATCGGCTTTTATTCGTGATCTAGATAAAATCATGTTGATTTATAATCAATAACCTTATCGATCATTGTCCAACTCTACGCCAATGGAAGTTCATCATTCTGATCATGATAAAATTGACACCTTTCTTAAACAGTATTCCAATGAAACAAATGTCAATAAGAAGAACAAAAATAAATTCAATGTTGGTGATACTGGCCGAATTAATAGAACAACTAATGTTTTTGAAAAGGGGAATTACTTGTGGTCCACAGAAATTTTTGAAGTGGCAAAAATCCTATACACTACACCCAAAACTTATCGTCTGCGTGATACAAAAGATGGGGAGATTCTCTGCGGTTTTTGTGACTATGAACTACAAAAAGTTAAAAATGCCAGTGAAATCTATCAAATTGAAAAGATATTAAAGAGACGTACTCGCAGGGGTAAGAAACAGTTACTTGTTCGGTGGATTGGATACAACTCGGATTTTGAGTCTTTGATTAGTGCTGAAGATATTGACAATGAAAAGTTATTTATACGTAAAATCCATATCCAATGTGTCCGCTACTATCTACGCCGAATTGACTAGTACAAGTAATTCTCGTAAAGCACTCTCCCCCACCTGACCATTTGACGGTGCCGCTTACTGTGCCAGTGTCGACTGTATCCTCAAAAAAACCTAAGACATCCTGAGAAAGTATCGTAAATTTGTAATAAAAATACGACAGTTTGTATTCGGCGAGGAAGGTGCAATGGCAACTTTTGACTCTAATCAGTATCCTCTTGCAAACATCCCCTACAGGGAATACAATACCATGCATGAACTGTGTCGAGTCATCAACAAAAAAATTGCAAGTCAAAAAAAAGGCGGTTTCACTTTCAATTACTCGACGGAACAAAGGAGAATTTATTTTACCAATCCATTTGAGAATGAAAGAATTTTCCTCAATGAGACTTTACGTGAGGTTATTGGTTTTAAAAAACGTATTATTAGGACAGAAAATTTCAGTGGTATTGACCAAGTTATCTATGCAGACTAGGCACCAAGCTTCTCCATGGACACTGGCATAGGTTTATAATATTCATTTGTGGAATCATATCTTGTTTTCAAGTAGAATGTCGACATACTCCGATGTCTAGACCAAAAAACTCCTCATTACCATGGTCAACAATATATTATGCCTAATCTTATATATTACCCTTTGAGCACTTACTCTCCTTAGCCCTGTCATTTAACAATCAGAACCGAATTTGTTGATTCCCTAGCACTTTCACACGGCTTGGCTGTTATTACATGTAATTTTCGACCCATTGTCAACGACAACGACGGTACAATCACCTAATAAATGAGCAATAGAAGAATTCCATTTGTCTGTCCCGATATTGACTGTTATGTTGGTGCTTTGAGTCCACGTCAAATAGGCAATGGATTGGACTACTACAAGGGGCGTACTACAAGGTCTGACTAAGGTCCTGGTAGCTGGTTTGCTATTCTATTTAGTTCTGTACTACCCCTTCCCAGAAAATATTTTGTACCTGCTGCATCAAGTTTTGCTGCCTCCACACTACAGGACTGTGGGTCGAGCAAAAATTTCAAGGAGAGTGTTAAAGAAAATATTAGATCTTCAGCAAGAGCCGTTGGTGAACAATTAAAATCTCGACAAAATGGGGAGGGATTGAAAAGGATGCGTTCGCGTCATTCACTCATCAGTCTCCACCCAGGCAGGAAGCAAAGGACATCAACAAGGACTTTGAGAAATAAAACAACGAAGTCCAATAAGCAGCAGCTGAAGAAGAAGAAAAAGAAAAAGATTGTTAGATCAAAGAAGGATATCTTCTCTTAAGATGACTTATCTCCCTCACAAGGAATCATATCCATCAATCAGTTCCTCATTGAATCTATTCAATGCTGAAAATGTTGATGTCAGCGTCAAGTATGGCTACTATGAACAATTTCACCCTCAACAACCCCTCTCGGAAAATATACACTTTCAAATATTTTCCAATGAAGACTATTTCATTGATTTGTCGTCAACATTTATTGATTTAAATGTTGTGGTGAAGAAAAAGTCAGATAATACAACTCCGAATGCCGGCGATGGTCTCTCTCCTATGAAAACTGTATTCTACACAACCTATTCAAACAAATTAATGTATTTATTAATGGAACATTGGTGAGCATTAGCAATAATTTATCAAACTATGCATGCTACATACAATTTATGATGAGGACACCTAAGGCGTACAAGGAGATGAGAGGACAATCGCTGGGCTATGAATATCGAACAGGTGTTGATACTGACGGTGAGTTGACTACAGCAGTGACCCAGGAGTATCATCTAGTTGGAAAATTAAATCATGAGATATTCAATATATCCCAATGGCTACCCCCCAATGTCAAGATTGACATAAAGTTACAGATGGCACCATCGAATTTCATTTTGAGAAAAACACTTCCTGCAGCACCCGATGCAAATGTTATTATCACATCGGTAATTCTCCACGTCCGAAAACAACAAGTTATGAGCTCTGTTGCATTGACAGTGGAAAAGCTAAGAGCCAATGGTAACAACATTAAACTTCTTGTCCCCCATACAATCACCAATCAACGTCACATTGCCACCGGTTCTCGTAGCTATAGCGATTCATCGTTTATCAATGGAGAAATCCCATCAAAATTGGCTTTGGTCTTTGTGAAGAGTGGCAGTGCCGTTGGATCCTGGACTGAATCCCCCCATGATTTCAATTTTTTCGGTCTATCTAGCCTTGTGTGCAAAGTGAATGGTATTCCACTGTACACTCTATCATTTGACAAAGAATCCTGTACAACTCTGTATGATTTGACCATGCAATCCCTAGATCATGACTCTCAACTATTTGAAAATGGAATAACTGAATCAATGTTTTCAAAAAATCATGAGGTTATTGTTTTGGACTTGTCAGGCACACAGGATATGACCATAGTACGAACTGGGAATGTACGTTTAGAGTGTAAATTTGCCGATGCTCTGACTGAGAGTATCACGCTAATATCACTGAGTCAATTTGAAACCTATTGGGAAATCACACCCGACTGCAGTGTTCTGCTAGACCTAGCACCATGAACACAAAACAAATAATCAATGTATTTAGTATGGACCCATACATGTCCCAATACAAGTCCTATTGCATACCCTCGGACTTCATTGAAAAAATTCCAAGTGATAACAATATCCTAATCATTGTTAATAGCAGTCCATCGACTTTGAAGACCGGTCATTGGCTATGCATCTTTCAGACAGTGAAGAATATTGAATTTTTGATCCTCTAGGTCGATCATATAAGTTTTACATGCCATACATCGGCAAATTTTTTGAAAGCAGGGGGGAAACCATTATTCAAAATCAACGAAGAGTAAAGGATTTAACGACCAGGACATCTGAATTTCATGCAATACTCTTTTTTATGTTCAGATGCCGTGGCTACACCTACAAGCAGTTTCTCGACATCTACGTTGACCTACCTCAATTGAACGACTTTCTTGTGGAGAATATACTTACAAGTTTATTTAATATTTATTTTAGTGCGATAATAATAAAATTTTATAAATATTTTTGTTAATTTGTTTATTAATAAAAAAAAAAAATTATATACATTATAAAAAACGACTTTTCTACTCTTTAGATTTCATCCACTACTAGGTATTTGTCGACAAAAACTAGTGCAGGCAGATTGTTTGAATTCACAGTGTACTGATTCTGATGTATTGCAATGTCAGGGTCACATTTTCTACAGTAGAGTGTGACTTCACTCTTGTCATATCTCTTTGTATAGTCAATGATACTATTCTCATTCATTCTATAGAATTCACATGTTTCAATTTTCGTATTTGAAGAAATTTCACAAACAGTGTCCTCAAGTGTCGAATCACATTCTGTCACTGCCAAATAAAAATCAGTGGGCTTATAATCAAAACACCCATTGTCTTCACAACAATGACGTATAAACCATATTCTCTTGTTGTTCCAGCAGTTTAATCGTTGACCTGGTTCCTCCTCCCAGAACAATCTAAGACCACGACGATACCAATCTCGTAGCACTAAACTAAAATCCCGGTTAGGATTCTTTCCAATCATACCGGGATATGTACTCTCCCATTGCTTACATTTTTCATAATGACAATTGGAGCATAGGCGGCCTCTAAGATGAGAGTCACAGACCTCTTCAAGACAGGAATTACAACCTTTAATTTTTACAGCATATCCTCTATGCAATTTACACGGGTTGCATAATCTACACTTTTCATCACACTCCTCAATCATTGTGCAATTCTCACATGATGACCAACTGCCCAGTGAGTACATACATAGCGGACATGTATGGAAAATTTTGTCATGTGTTGTCGCTCTCACTACCACAATGAAACTGAGCGATAAACCTAAAAAAATTGTCCGATATAGAGAGAGAGAGAGAGGAGTAATTCATCATTGAGCATTATCCTTCTTATGAAAAAAAGACCTCAAGTTCTAAACTAATTTTTAAAATAATATCCACAATATCGTTTTGATGTGTCATAATCAATATATCAATAAATTGTGTAAATGCATTTGGACCACGATGTAGAAGCTTCATGCAATAGTCTAATGATGGAGAATCAGTTTTCATTATATTGATAATCATCCCCCGAGAAAATATCTTCCTTTGAATAGACAAGTCTAGAAAGTCATCATCTAAAATCAAAAGTTTGCCCATAAGAATCAGATTCCTCATGATTCGATCTTTCTCAAATCTATCCATTTTTAGAGTCCTAACTCTCTCACAACCACCGACATACTAATAATAATCTATTTTTTATACAATTTGAAATATACGCCGTTAAACTATAGAAAGAAAAAAAAAAAAAATACCATTTATTTAGAAAAAGTTTTATTTAAAATAATTACAATAGTAATATTAACTGATGATTTTTGTTATCGACAATATATTTATATAGGAAAGCTACTTATTACCGAAGGTTATTTATCTGTAGAATATTAACTTTTCCAGCAAAACACAGCTGGTCCTCCTGCTTAAATTTGCTTAATGATATCACGTATCTCGCATACATAATGTCCCATTCAAGACATAGTCTACACCCAGCGGTTATTTCCACAGCTACATTAGGTACTCGTATATCGTTGCTGCTGCTGCTATCGGTTCCATCATTAATCTCCAATAGTGTAAATGCACCACTCATTTTTTCTCCACTAATATCCTCTCAAATAAACTATCCTCATTGAATTCAAGTCTCTTACTAATATGAAATACAATGAAAATTACTCCTTATATCCGAATCCAACTACTAATCAAGTAGTTAGTGTGACCGTCGCTCTCTCTCTCTGGCTGTCCTCCAAAAATGAGTGTCATAATAGAAAACATGTCTATCAACTCATGTAGAGTTCATTGTAATAGGCAAATGACCCTGGTAACCGTACAATGCATTGAAAGTATACATTCAAACTTACGCCTAAGGCATAGATATGTATGTAAACTTTCAATGCATTGTACGGTTACTACTGACACCCTTACCTAAAAAAAAGCATGATTAAAATTCTTCTCTGTGCACAAAGGCTTCCGTGTCTTTTTTTAAATAAATTTTTAAATATACTTGCTTCTGGGTAATTCATCCTTGAAGGTGAAGACGTGAAGAATGGTTCATTGTCATTTACGTCCTGAAGATCTACTGTAACTGTGACTGTACTTGAACAGATTGCGATGACTAGTGGAGTCTGGTTTATCTCATAGTCTAACATTGGTACAGAAATATCACATTTTCCTGCAGAACAGTTAGCCTGCATGGAAGTTGCGCTAATAACGGGGCCTGTAAGAAAAGATTGAACAAAGAAATATACATTATATATACATACATATATATATATATATATATATATATATATATATATATATATATATATATATATATATATATATATATATATATATATATATATATATATATATATATATATATATATATATATATATATATATATATATATATATATATATATATATATATATATATATATATATATATATATGTACACTATCCTTATAAACGAGTAATAATTGCATATAAACTTATGTATTTTTTCTCAAAAACGCCTCCATAAGTTTTCGGGAAAATTGGTATCCCGGGATATTCTCGCATAAAAAAACGATGTATATAGGTCACAAGTCTGAGAAAATTCGTTAAGAGCCGTAATTTTGGAAAATAGAGCAGTTCTACTGCTTGACAATTCTAATCACGAATTTATTTCAAGATCTATAAACTATTAGTCACAATTTTACAATTATTGTTGAATAATTTTACAATCAGATGTCTTACAACATATAAAGAGGGCTGAAAATCAGCAGAGACAGGGACATATCTAAAGAGAGGGGGTGGTGAGGGGTAGCCTGTCCCGGGTGCTGGTTTGTAGAAGGTTGCTGCTCGTAAGCCACTTTCTGATCTTATTAAATAAATTTTGGACCCTAATTTTCCAGCTCAGGAAAGTATTATCCTATCACTGCCTCCGAGCGCATGCCCTCCCTTTTCCCGTGGAATTCCGACGAAAGCTCTCTGACGTCACGACAGCCCTGGCAAAAGATTTCCACCCCTGGCAAGATTCCCACCCCTTGCAAGATTCACATGTGTATGTAAATAATTAATTAGAATGTGGTCGGGATAATAGAAAAGTAGCAATAATGGAAAAAATTCTAAACGGAGCTTTTAGTCCCTCTCACCTGGGCAATGCAGTGACCTGTTTCTACTGGACAGCCATAGGGAAATTATCATTGGATTTCTACGGAAGCCCTGTTTCCAGGTGGTAGACTCCCCCATGATGTTTTTCTATTAAAATCCTTAGACGGGAATTATGGAACATGCCCAATATTCCCCCTTAGCAACCACCATTATAGATATACTATTATAATGTATAGATATACATTATAGATACAGATATACAACCAAGATATACTAGTGATACGCTTGTAAACCAGCTGTCACGTCAGTATGTGTTAAACAATTGACATTTTCTGGTCAGTCTGATCAGTGGCGTCATTGAGGGTGGGGGAGGGGGTTATTTGACCCCCCCCCCCCAATTATTCTAAAAAAAAATTAATTTATTAAGTAGCTTCAAAACTATTGTGAAGCTCTTTTAAGTGTCAAGTTTGCTATTTACTTTGAGCAGATTTTTTTTAATTAGCCCATGCTAGTTTTTAACATAAGGAAAACGAGAAAAATAGCAGTCCATTACACTTCATAATTTGTCCCACATTAATATTTTCCCAGATATACTGTCTTTGAAACATTATTATTAAGTAAAATGCGAGCATTGTAAATAACAAGATTGGAACATTTTCTTTTTTTTCTATTTTGCTATATTTGCTCAGGTCAATTTTTTCCCTGATGTATAAGGTGCTTTCACTTTCTAAATCGATCAGTTCAAGATTAAATTCTCTTGGTTTTTAAAACTTCCGAAAGTGGAAATGGATACACCCTCTACCTACAAACAGGGTAGAAAGGGAATCATTGAAGAATAAAAAGGTACATTAACAGTGAATATAGTTTACTGAACGAAAAAGAATCATTGAAAAAGAAACTGAGACTTAGTGCTTTTTATAATGATCTTCGTACTATAACTAGATAGGTCAAATCGGTTGTAGTTTGGTCATGGAATTTAGTAGAGGGGGATCCGCTCCAGGTATCATTTAATTGTTTTAATTTTTATTTCCAGGATTTAATTGAAACTCGGATTCTCTTATTTGTCATTGAAATGCCTAATAAGTGCTGATAACGCTTCGGATTCACTTACTAACCCAAGGCCGTAAGCAGGGGGGGTTAGGGGGGTAAGCAAGCCTCCAGAAACTTTCGTTTCAGCTTTAGCAGAGCATATTTGGCTTCAACCAGATCATTTTGTAAAATTTGATGAAGCCTTGGCTATTTCTAATTATAAGGGGTACACCCAATCGGCCAGGGAAAAATAAGAAATTAAAAAAACATATGTGTGCAAACCCGTCAGTAAAAAGGGATACGTGAGATTTAAAAACTGACCCAGATTATGAAAACCCTTTAAAGAGAGAATCAACAAGCAATAATTGATTTTAGACTTTAAAACATCACAAGTGGACTAATTTACCTGATAGACCAAAACAATTTGCTTCAGTAATAGCTAACAAAAGGATTATTTGCAACTAAATAATTAAGGTAATTTACAGTTTTTTTTTTATTTTTTCTCAGTTACTATGGTGTCCTCACTGAAATAACTCAATTTTAGCATATTTTCCCTAAGTGGATCCGTTTGCGCAGATTGTACATTTTTTTCTTTTTTTGTGGCGGTTTTATTGGTTTTTAGTTTTATCTTGTTTTTTTTTTTTTTATCTTGTTCTTCTTGTGTGTCTCTCGTGCTGAAGACGCCTTGTTTGTATACTGGCGAAATATCCGCGTTGTTTTGTTTCTGTTGTTTTCTTTTCTCTCTACTGGCCACAGTCTCGTTTGTTTGGTTTTTTTGAGATTTTTCTCTTTGTTGGTTTTTGGCCTCGTAAAAACGTAACAAAATGGATATAAACAAATTTATTATGTATTTTTTAATTTTTTGTGTGCCCCCCCTGAAAAATGATCTTTGAATAACCCCCCCCCCAAAAAAAAAAAAAATCCTTGGTACGGCCTTGTACTAACCCGTAAATATGGAACTACCTCTGTGTATAATACCATCCTAACTTATTGCTACTTTCACTTTTCCAAATATTTCTTTAACCAGCTCAAAAAAAAAATAGACATAAATGTGCCAAGATGCCAAGAACCATGACTGAAATTAAACACATTTCAAACAACGCCAGCGCTACTTTTGGGACATTTATCTTTGCATCAGCATGATGTACGAAACGTCTGCTGCGAATAGAATAAAGTGAATTTAAACAAAACATGTATACTTTTCTCAAAATTTAGAAATGTTGTGTGTACGTATGAGCGGTACCAGTCCATTCTCTTTTTCTATTGTTATCAGTTTTATCATGCAACACTAAGATATCGAGCTATGCTTTTGAAGGGAATTATAGTCATAAAACGATATTCAGTGTAATCCTCGTCCAGGTATGTATGCCCTCCATACCCTGATTCACACAAGAAAGAATTTTGCGTAATTTTTATGGAATTCCTTTTTTTTAAACAAAGATAGAAAGGGGAAGGTAATTTTCAAGCTCTAGGAGTTAGTTTTTTCTTCCAATTGGCATTCCCGACAATTTTTTACTAATGTAAGGTTTCTTCCGTAATGATGCCATGAATTGTTCAGATATTCTGGGATATTCTTTGTCAGACAATGCCCGACGGATAAGTTAGAAATTCTATCTTTATTTTTTGAATGCTTTCAAATTTTAAATACGGTAGCTATTTAAATGTGGTGAATATGTCAAATATAATGTTATACAATCTGTGGGAATACTTTGACAATATTTTGACAATCTTTTCTTAGACAGCGCTATTGCACTGCATATGATTTTTGTTTTGGCTTTATGTGACCCGTTTATATCAATACTATTTATCAATATAAATTGGTGAACCCAAACAAATCAATTTAATAATAAATTATAAATAATATTTCAATAAATCACGTATGTTAAAAGTAAACAAATTAAATATTACAGAGTCAAAATCCATTCAAAATTATGAGCAAATAAATAGCGTGATACCCAGGGCTATTAGAATAAAGCTTGGATCAATTATGAGTTTGAGCATCCTATGTTGGGGGGGGGGAGGTGGGGGGAATGGTGGATCTGGCTGAAAAAAGCCAAGTGTATACGAAATTCACCTTCGCCCACCCGAAAGGTTGTTAACGCTATTCTACAGTCGGCTGCAGCTCATTGCTGACAATTTTAGTAAAAGCCAAGCACCAGCGCTTATATTTATGACAATTTAATGTGTGTTTATTGCTTATAATGTATTGCTTAATGTTTTTAAATTCAGCAAGTAGCGTGTTTGTTAAATATTTCTTTTCTTCACTACCCCTTTGATAGCACCTATTCAAATAGCACTACTTCTTGCCCTCCCCCCCCCCCATAAAAATATTGTAGCTACACCCCCCAAGGCTGGTGAGAATTTGATTATTTTTAACAGTAAGAGCCTTATTTTTCAGAAAATATTAAGCTTAGAGATTACTTTAGAATTTAAACATTTTTCAAAAGTTATTTCTTCTTAATACCATAATTTAATATTTATAATTTCAGAATGCAATGCAATATTTTTCTGCATGTTTAATCATCAGCTTTTAACCTAATATTAATTTTTCAGATTCAAAATTTGTTCAAGCTGGTCTTACCTGATGAAATATGATAAATTTATATTAGATATAAAAAGAAGCATTTCCAGACATAAAACTTAACAACCAGCAACTGATGGAAGTGAAGGTTCAAGAATGCTCAAATTGTATTTTGTTTTTCTTCTTCTTTTTTGATTGAATTACTGTTTTACCTCGAAATGCACGGTATTTCATCTTAATAAACCAATCGCTATTTGATTTAATAACAATATTGAATTTCCCAAAATCATCACATGCTACTCTTTTTTAGCATGAATTGAGCTATTAATCTTAATCAATTAATTTTAATTATAATTTTAAAATAGCATTGGAGAAAAAATGTTTAGTACAGGCTATAATATTATTGTGTTAAATTATTCCCAGGTACAAACTTCATTTCATGAATTCAAGCATAATAAAAATAATCAATCGCTAGGAAAAACTAAATTATAACCTAAAACATTTAGGTGACGGTTCGAGTAATATTGTAAATTCTGACGATTCCAACTTAACAAAAATCATGCGATATTCAACTAAAAGCATTGCCAAGCAACAGAGAAAGTATTCAACATATAAAAATAAGATAATAAGCTATACTGTTTAAATTTAATTTCTTAAGATATTTAAAGAGGAAGTTCCTGTCGATTTTCACTGTTCTATTCAGTGGAAAAATGATATTCTTAAAAATATTGAAGTAAAAGGCTTCACTTATAAAGTAAATCTAAAATATAAACCTGTAGCTAGTCAAACTAAACTAATTAAATGAAAATTAAATATAATTGACCATATTGAGGCATGGGTCGTATGGAATTACCCTACTCTTTCAGTGGCCCTTTTGTCATGAATCAATTCAATAAACCATTTTTTCTCCGTCATAATACTATAATACGTCATAATACAACCATTTTACCTGGAGCTCCATCATAATACAAGGTGAGGATAACTCCAGCTTCGTTATTTTCCTTGAACGAAACTACGGCTGCTGTGTTACCCTCTCGAAAGGTAAGATTTAAATCATCGATGGGGTTATTATCAGCTTTTTCAAGCCAAGTCTCTGGAAACATACATTGACAATAACCTGCAGAAAGAAAAAGCACGTTGGTATAGATCGAAGTAAAAGAAGTGAATTGCTCTTGTAAATACACCTTGTGTGACTAAAAGCTAATGCATATCATAAAAAGTAGTGCATCGCACTGATTGTCTTACAGTTAAATCAGGCTGCTCGTTAACAGTGTTGTTAACGAGTGTGGGCACAATGTTTCTTTGTTGTTTTTTTTTTTCCTCCATACCCGGGCACTTCGTATCTAAGGATTTGTCGTAGAAACTTCGAAAAGGGCTCATTCGATTGGAAATTGGAGTGGCCAGTGCCCTTTTTAATAGTCGAAAGTGATTGGAGGGCAACTAGCCCCCCCCCCAGGCCCATCATTCCCCCAAACACATCGAATCCAAATTTTGATATAGCCATTTTGTTCAGCGTAGTTGATATCCAGATAGAAAATATGTTTTTGAGGAGGACACTCCCCCCCAACCCTCGGGGTGAGGGTTTTAAGTTATGCCCTGAGGGGATATAAGAACTATGTTGGCACAATATATCATTTATTATTTTGTTTCCTTTAGAGCAGGGCACTTCATATGGAAGGGGTCGTCATAGAAACTTCAAAAGGGGCTCATTCGATTGGAAATTGAGAGTTCTAGTGCCCTTTTTAATAGTCGATAGTGATTGGAGGGCAACTAACCCCCCCCCCCCAAGCCCATCATTCCCCCAAACACATCCAATCAAAATTTTGAGATAGCCATTTTGTTCAGCGTAGTTGATTTCCAGATAGAAAATATATTTTTGAGGAGGACACTCCCCCACAACCCTCAGGGCAAGGGTTTTAAGTTATGCCCTGGGGGCATATGAGGATTTTATAGAAGGAGTTGTCGTAGAAACTTCAAAACAGGCTCATTCGATTGGAAATTCAAAGGGCTAGTGCCCTTTTTAATAGTCAAAAGTGATTGGAGGGCAACTAGCCCCCACGCCCATCATTCCCCCAAACACATCCAATCAAAATTTTGAGATAGTCATTTTGTTCAGCGTAGTTGATTTCTAGACAGAAAATATGTTTTTGAGGAGGAAAATACCCCACAACCCTCAGGGCAAGGGTTTTACGTTATGGCCTGGTGGCATACAAGGTTTTTATTGAAATCTTTGTCGTAGAAACTTGAAAAAGGGCTCATTCGATTTGAAATTCAAAGGGCTAGTACCCTTTTTAATAGTCGAAAGGGATTTGTGGGCAACTAACCCCCCTCTCACGCCAATCATTTCCCCAAACACATCCAAACAAAATATTTAGATAGCCATTTTACTCAACGTAGTTGAAAGTTTTGGAAATTAGGTCTTTAAGGATGACGACACCTCCCCCACAGCCATCAGGGCAAGGATTGTAAGTTATGCCCTGGGGGCATATAAAGTTTTTTATTGAAAGATTTGTCGTAGGTACTTCAAAAGGGCTCATTCAATTGGAAATTGAAAGGGCTAGTGCCTTTTTTAATAGTTGAAAGTGATTGGATAGCGACTAACGCCCTTCTCACGCCTGCCATTTTCCCAAACACATCCAATCAAAATTTTGAGGTATCCATTTTGGTCAACGTAATTGAAAGTTCTGGAAATTAGGTCTTTAGGATGATAGCCCCCTCAGAGCCCTCAGTGCATGGGTTGTAAGTTATGGCCTGGGGGCATATAAAGTTGTTATTGAAAACATTATCGTAGAAACTTCAAAAGGGCCCATTCAATTGGGAACTGAAAGGGCTAGTGCCTTTTTTATTAGTTGAAAGTGATTGAATAGCGACTAACGCCCCTCTCACACCCCCTAATTTCCAAACACATCCAATCAAATTTTGAGATATCCATTTTGTTCAACGTTGTTGAATGTTCTGGAAAATAGGTCTTTTAGGATGATAGCCCCCTCAGAGCCCTCAGTGCAGGGGTTTTAAGTTATGGCCTGGGGGCATATATAAATGATGTTGGCAGAATATATTATTTAATAATTTTTTCCTTTAGAGCAGGCCACTTCAGATCGAAGAAGTTGTCGTAGAAACTTCGAAAAGGGCTCATTCAATTGTAAATTGGAGTGGCTTGTGCCCTTTTTAATAGTCGAAAGTGATTTGAAGTTGACTAACACCCCTTCCACGCCCACCATTTCCCGAAATACATCCAATCAAAATTTTGAGATAGCCATTTTGTTCAGCGTAGTTGATTTCCAGATAGAAATTATGCTCTTGAGGAAGACGGTCCCCCACAGCCCTTAGGGCAAGGGTTGAAAGTTAAGGTTTTGTATAGAAGGCGTTGTCGTAGAAACTTCAAAAAAGGCTCATTTGATTGAAAATTCAAAGGGCTAGCGCCCTTTTGAGTAGTCAAAAGTGATTAGAGGGCAACTAACCCGCCTCTCATGCCCACCTTTTCCCCAAACACATCTAATCAAAACTTTAAGATAGCCATTCTATTCAACGTAGTTTTAAGTTCTGGAAATTAGGTATTTGAGGATGACAACCCCCCCCCCACAGCCCTCAGGGCAAGGGTTGTAAATTATGCCCAGGGGGCATAAAAGATTTTTATATAACACGTTGTCGTAGAAACTTCAAAAAGTGCTCATTCAATTGGAGATTGGAATGACTAGTGCCCTTTTTAATAGTCGAAAGTGTTTGGAAAGCAACTAACACACCTTGCATGCCCACCATTTCCCGAACCCCATCCAATGAAGATTTTGCGATAGCGATTTTGTTCCACGCAGTTAAAAGTTCAGGAAATTATACCTTTGAGCAGGACACTCCCCCACAGTCTTCAGGGTAAGGTTTACAAGTTATGCCCTTGGGGCATATAAGGGGCATATAAGGTTTTTAGTTAAATCTTTGTCGTAGAAACTTGAAAAAGGGCTCATTCAATTGGAAATTGAAAGGGCTAGTGCATTTTTTAATAGTTTAACATAATTTGCACTTTATTGAAGTAATATAATTGCATTGTCAGTTTAATATACATTTACTGATATTTAGTAATCAAAATCTTAATATTATTTGATTTATTAAAGTTATAAAAGTAAAAACATTTATATTTTTTCAGTAGAGTGCAAATTTTGTTCTGGCCTTGGGAAGGCATAGGGGTTTTGCGCCCAACTTATGTTAATTTCTGCTCGTTTTGAGTTTGACTCAATTATTTATTGTAATTTCCGTTCGTTTTGGGTTTCATTTATTTATCGATGCTGATTTGTAATAGTTTCGCGCTTTGTAGATTATTTGATTTGATTTTTGCTCATTTTTTCTTTAATGGAGTTCTTTACTTTTCTTTGAAAAACTTATTTTGTGGAAAAAGTTTTTTTTAATTAATTGCAAAAAAGGCTTCTAATGTTTTAATGTACCACATTAGCTTTTATTTGTTGATTATTGAGTTGAAAGGCTTTTTGATTAATGGATTTTTCTATTCCATCCCGAGTTAAGTTTTCTATTTTGGTTGAAACCATCCTTCTTTTGGCTTCTTTTCATTTAGTTTTTACCTGTAAAAGCCTATGAATAAATGTTTTACCTTCATGCATAATGACAGACGAATGCTGTTGTACCAAATATAGTAAATCAATTGTATAATATAGTAAATCAGTGGCATAAATCGGAAACAGTCCTAAAATAACCGTGTCAATTATATCTAATTTAAAAGTATAGCCTGACCTAGAAAGCGTAGGCACCGACTAACGGAAAAGATTCTGTTTCATACCATCAGAAATCTGGCACACAACTGAAGAAAGACCACGGCATGTGCCGCGATCATCGTGAATGATTGTGTTTGAAAGCTCTTAAATGTGGAATCCACCAACCTTCTTTCTTGTCGTTCACCATTGGCATTTTGCGCATAATGTGCTGGCTGTCAATCTAATGTCGATACACATCAAGTAACTGAATAAAAAAACAAAACAAAAAACGACACTTTCATTATATAAAGTTGAAAATACCACTGTAGGCAGCGTACCCGACATTGCCAGTCTGGCCTTAGCGTGGCAAAAAATACCATAAAAACGAAAAAATTACAACAAATGTGAAAAACAGATATTCTATGGATGTAATACCTAATTATATTAATAAATTGCCTTTACTGATAACGTCGTTTTGGGTGTCCTTCTTGGCTATTCAGCAAACGAAAGACTATAAGCACAGATTAAAGCATAAATGTAAAACCAAACTAGCGTTCATCGTTGAAATCCTTTTCTGGATTTCAGAAAAGTATAAATTTTTGCTTAAGATCAACGGAATGATCTGCTAAGGTATGTGAAATGAATGGAAAATTCATGGACGCTCCCTTCTGAAACCAGCGGCAGCACTCGAAGGGGAGCAAGGGGCTATTGCTAAATCCGGGTTCTGTCAATTTCTTTTTTGTATTTTGAATTCTAAAACAAAAATGAAAAAAAAGGTCCCTTTAATTTAGGCAATATGCCTTTTATCTACTTTCATTGAATAAAAATAGAAAAAAATCTTGCCTCTTAATTTTTGGTGAATTAGCACCACTGCCTGAAATATTCTGTTTCTTAATATTCTCCCTATAATTTCTTATAAATCATATGAGTTGGGATCTGTGATCCTTTTTTGCACGTTTGATCTTAGAGTAGTGAAGCAGGGAAACCCCACGGACAGGTATTTTGCATGAGCACTTATCGATTCCTTCCACTCTAATATAAGATTCCTCTATCATTTCGTGAATTACTGTACATGAAAATAAAACAACTTACTGTAATCTAGCTTAAGAAAAAGAATAATATAAGATAGAAAATTCCAAAAAGTTTTCATTTTTTACTCTTCAAAGTAAGATAACATAATTATGCATTGACCAAAAGATAAAAACTAACTAGAACCAAATACGCAGGCCCTTATCTGATTGCTAGCAAGAAGATAATTAATCTGAAGAAAAAAATGTGTTAGTTTATCAAAGAATTTAATAAAACCATAAATGAACCTTTTAATCTTGGGAATGTTTTTATTTTGTACTTAGCTCTAAGTTGTAACAAAATTTAAATAGAATGCTACTATTCAATATTCTTAAAATTCCCAAGAGCAGACAGAAACACTAATAATTGAAATCTAATAAATAAGTTAATTTAATGGAAATCAAGTAAATACATAATAAATTTGTAAATGAGTTAAAGACATAAGGACATAAGGAAACGAATTGGTAAATTTTGAGCTTTTTCCATCACTTGGCTAGGTAGAGTGTGATTGTGAACGCACCACTCGATGTGTCGTTGAATACTCTTTCCAAATATACCAATCGCTTCTTCCGCAGTTTTTATGAGAGCTCGGGAAGATTATTTCAGTGACACCTTGATTCTTATTATTTGCCAGTAAAAATTCGCTATAAAAATTGTGGAAACTACTTTAAGACAACCATAAATAATTACTAATGTCAAGGGTAAAAATGCACTGCTTTACTTAACCCACACTCCCTTCTGGTCAATGAATATGCAACCCACTGTTCACCTTATTTTTTAGATTAATACAGCTGTTTTCTTCCCACCGATTGATAACCGTTTGCCTTAATGCATTAAAGAATGAGATTAGTGTTGTTGGATAATATAGTTTATGTAAATGGGATGGACTATATATTGATCAAAAATCACTAGATAACAAACACCTTATTTTTTCTTATTCAAGATGATAAAACCGTTAGAACTTTTTGTAAGTTGATCCCATGTATCTTTTGGTCCAAGAATTTGAAATCATTGCTGAATCATAGCCTTAGCCTTAATCTTTTTCTGCATTGACGTAACATTAGGTAAACATAAAACACACATCAAATTGCAGTGAATAAATAGCTGGATTACCAAGCTGATAAAACTTTCCACAGAAAAATATAACTTTCGAATGTATACGCTTGTTGATAGCAAAAAAAATAAAATAACAACAGCGGGAATGTTCCCCTAAATCTTGACACTTTTCCCTTCTCACTTCTTTATTAGCGTTCGCTGCTTAAATAATAAAGACGAAAAAGGGTATCTCTATTATAAAATATAATAGCAAGATACAAAATGGGCTATGTGTAACTTCATTTTGAGGGAGGGGGGGGGGTAAATTGAAGCAACACGGGCTTAGGAATAAGATAAGTAAGTATATATGAATAATCTATAGTAGTTTTTGGGAATTTAGTCAAAGTGCCATCATCTTAACTACAACCATCTTTTTACTTAAAAAAGAGACCGTCAAGGTCATAAAACAATAAATATTTGACATTTTAAATGTCTAAAAACGCATTTAGGCTCCTGCTATTCTTACTTTTAATTCATGTGCAGAGAAGTTCCTTTTACATTAGAAGTAATGTTGATGAGCAAAAGGTATTCACGGTTGTGTTCTCAGCTTTTTTCTCTTTAATTGAATTTTTAGTGTTTGAGTAGTTAAGTATGACTGCGCTGAGCTATTTTGATTGATTAGTTCCTCTTACTCTTTCAAGCTTCACGACCTTCTTAGGCAGGCAAAACGTGAATATAATAGTCTTGTGTTTAACAAACACATTTCTGCTCGTTTGTTCTCAGCAGTAGCACTGCTCAGCGTTTACTATGTTTTCCCAGCATGACCTTGGCTGACAAATAAAAACAAGCTTTGTATTCGCTTAGGTCTGTATAAGTACTTGAAGTTTCTACTGGGCCTCCAAATTTTTTTATTTGTCCCTGAATTAGAAAACTGTCTATAGAATAATTCCAAATTGATCCCTTTGACATTTTTCTTGAAGTTTGAATGATAATAACCGTGCCTTTTTAACATGTCCATTTGCTGTATCTTTAGAACTTATTTTTGTTAAAATCTGATTTGAAATGAAAACTTTCTGTTGCTCCAATGTACCAAAAACTCATGTCCCGTCCATCTTCGATCCGTCGGTTAAAAATTACTACGCCAAAAAAGGAAATTTTGGTTTTGTCTGGTAAAAGAGTTAGTAAAAATGACCATGAAGTCTTTTAAGGAAACTTCTGCTGGGCCTCCCTTTGTATCTACAAAATACGTTTGTTTTGAATAAATACCACATTAATGACCTTTTTTTGTCCCTATTTTAGAAAAACTGGTGATAGAACAGCACCAAGTCGTGTCCTTCGATTTGTTGTCGACATTCCTTTTTACGCTTGAAAAATAATAACTGTGTTGTTATAAAATGTTCTTTTTCTGTATCAAACAGTTCGTGGTAACGAACTGTAAGTAAGGAGTGACCCGGCTCAATGGTAACCGAAACTCTATAAAACGGGTTTTTGATACCAATAGATACATCAAAAGATTCAGATTTCAATTCTGAACTGAAATATATAACTTTCATCAAGTTTAGTTCTACCCATCAAAAGTTACGCGCCTGAGAAAATTTGGCTGATTTTCGAAAAAAGGGGGTAAAACCCCCTAAAAGATATAAAATCTTAATGAAAATTACACCATCATATTCAGCGTAACAGAGAACCCCACTGTAGAGGTTTCAACGTCCTATCTGCAAAAGTGTGGAATTTTGTATTTTTTGCCAGAAGAAAGATCATAGTTGCGTGTTTATTTGTTTTTTGTTTTGTTTTTTCCAGGGGTGACCGTATCGACACAGTGGTCCCAAAATTTTGTGGGAGGGCTCATTAGAACGGAAATTAAATCTTGTAGTGCCCTTTTTAAGTGAACAAAAACGTGGAGGGCACCTAGGCCCCTTCCCACGCTAATTTTTTTCCCAAAGTCACCTGATTAAAATTTTGAGATATCCATTCTGTTTAGCATGGTTGAAAATATGATAAGTATGTCCTTTAGGATGACTTAATCCACCGAAGTCCCCGGGGGGAGGGCTGAAAGTTATGAACTTTACCCAATGTTAATATATAGTATTGGTTATTAGGAATTATACAGACGCTTTCAGGGGGATTTTTCTGGTAGTAGGGGGATGGGTGGGTCGGGGGTTAATTGGGAAGATCTTTCCATGAAGGAAGTTTTCAAGGGGGAAGGGACATTGCTATGAAGGGGGCGCCGGATTTCCCAGCATTATTTAAAAAAAGATCAGAAATTAAATATAAAAAAATCAAGTTTTCCAACTGAAAATAAGGAGTACAATCAAAAATTAAAACGAACAAAAAATATTACGTGTATGATTGGGTTCACCCTCTAGTCAATACCTCGCTCTTTAAGCCAAAGATTTTTTAGTACTTTCATAAGAACTATTTATTCTAAATAACGGCCTTTGTAATTAAGGGGTCATTTTTACAGAACTGGAACGAAATTCGAACTTTAGCTTAAAAAGCGAGGTATTGACTAGGGGCCGAGCCTCCTAATATACGTATTAAAAATGAATATAGAAGTTCGTTAAGTAAGTTAATTCGTAAATTACGTATATTTATTACTAATCGAAACGTTCGTAAATAAAATTAAACAAGTTTCGAGAAAGCCATTTAACCAAATAAAAGTAAAATTAATGTGCAAATTTTGTTTTAATTATTCACGTACGGTGAGGCAACATCAAAACCTGCATTAATTCAAAAACGTTCAAAAATTAAATAAAAAAAACAAGTTTTTTTTTAACTGAAAGTAAGGAACGACTTTAAAACTTAAAACAAACAGAAATTATTCCGTATATGAAAGGGGCTGCCCTCCCCCTCAACGCCTCGCTCTTTACGCTAAAGTTTGACCTTTCTCACAACTCTTATTTTTTTAAACAATGAAAAAATTTAGCGTAAAGAGTGAGGCGTTGAGGAGGGGACAGCCCCTTTCATATACGGAATAATTTCTGTTCGTTTTAAGTTTTAAAGTCGTTCCTTACTTTCAGTTAAAAAAACTTGTTTTTTATTTAATTTTTAAAAGGTGCATGAATTTAATACTCATCTTTTTTCGTGCTTATCTGTAAGCGGGTTTCTAACAGATTAATCGACTTGTTTTATTAGTAAATGTATTGTCTAAAATAAATTATAAAAAGGGTGTATTTTCTGAATAAACCATTTTAGAATTTAATTGATCATTTTGATATTAAAAACCATTGCTGTTATTTATAAATTGCTATTAAAATACGAAAGAAAATATTTGAAAACCGGCAGGTGAGCCTTAAGAAAGAAACAAGGACACATTTAAAAGCTCAGGCAGAATGATAACGGCCTTCTCAGAGGGTTCATGAAAAGATCGAAGACAGGGGTGTTGCTCCAGTATTTTTAATTGGGGGGGGGGGGGGAAAGCGAGGGTCCAAATCTGAATATTCAATGGATATTGGCTATCCTTCAGAGGAAAATAGTGGCGGTTCTGGTCTCTTAAACTTGATTATACATACAATAAGTATTAAGTATTATTATATAAGTTTTACATTAAGCAAGTAACTTACCGCCAACTACGACCTCTACTTTATTTTAAAAAAGATAACATTTGAAAAAAAAACTACAAAAGGGTTTTAAATGTTAGTTTATTTCAGATTTGCGCCCCCTAAAATTTCTGTGTCTGGGATGAATGCCCCCTCCTTTGAAACCACCTGAGGGGAAAGGGTGGTTGGAAAACTTGTGAAAAACACAAGCCTAAATGTGTTGTTAACAAGTCTGCAAACTCTGATGACTTTGTTCCAAATTTTCTCCCGATAGTCTAAGAGAAAATCAAGTCTTTTTGTCGAAAGGGGCTATCACAAATATGAGCCAAACCTGAGGCTGGACCATTAATTGGACCACGTTCGTGTATTAATTTCGTCGAAGCTGAGCAGCTTTCACTATTGAGATTGTCTCCGCTTTTTGTTATTGTTACTATAAGAAGAGGTATATGGGAATCAAATCCCTTTTCAATACCTTCTTCTTCTTGTTCTACTTTCCGCTGCTTTTTTTGAAGTTGGTTCTGAGCCAAAGTACGAAAGTAAGGAGATCTGCCCTTTATTGGTTTTATCAGCCTAATATAACCAAATAAAATTAATACAAATTATATGTTTAATAATGTTATAAAACACACCAAAGTTGAGAGCTGGACAAAGCTGGTTTTTATGGAACTGCTTAAGAAACCAACAATTTGGCCAATTACTCGTACATCGCTGATCCTACGGACGCGCTTATTCTGAATTAATAATTCACATAATATGTAGCAGCCTAGCTGTCCCGATCCTGGGACCACATGTGTATGCGCTCTTCGACAAGCTGGAGGAGGGATGTACCAAGCAGTTAGAAGTAAATATCGCCCCTTCCTTCCCTAAGTCTTCAATAGGATATTTTTCTCGTGGCGATAACAAAAAAAGCTACTATTTGGCAAAGACATTGCTCGGTTAAATTCAAAAATATTATTGAATACATAAATAA
This sequence comes from Artemia sp. Qi Xiang Cuo, assembly GCF_049724085.1. Lineage (NCBI taxonomy): Eukaryota > Metazoa > Arthropoda > Branchiopoda > Anostraca > Artemiidae > Artemia > Artemia sp. Qi Xiang Cuo. The sequence goes on from NC_142798.1 coordinate 62,413,020, forward strand.
ACAATGCAAACGCATCAAACAAACATAAATTAAGTAGTGGACTCAGCTTTTACTAAGGCTATCAGCAATGAAGTGCTGCAGACGACAGTGGTGTGCTTAAAGTGCATATCCTGCTTCCACTTCCTTCCACTCCCACACCCATCACAGGAGACTAAATCTTGCAGTTGAACTACGCACTGGTCCAGCGGCCCCGTGCATTATATCATTCAGTTGCATGTGATTTGAAAATGACGTCTTAGCAAATCAAAAAGTACACCCTTTAAATTGCCATTGTTGAAACCTTATATAGGAAAATTACAACCCCTCTCATTGAGCAACAAGAAAAAATCACTTTTTTACATCGGCAGCAGTGATATGTCCTCTTATTTTTCTTCGTCGCTATTGAGAAACTGGAACATCATAGAGATCTGTTTAAGGACTCATAAAAGCTAATTCTTATATCTTATCTTTTTTTTTACGTATTAGACACGATAAGGCCGTCATAAAGTGCCACATGGTACACTGAAAGCGCAATTTGGGGGACATTTTTGGAAATATTGGGCTCATTTATAACCTCATAATAGGCAAGCAAAAAGTGCACTTTGGGCTGTTTTTTCATTTATTTATGATACAAAATAGAAAAACGGGTGTTGGCCTTAGGAATTTTTATTCAAATTATTGGCGGGGCAACTGTCCCCTCTGCCCCCCTCAAACGACGCTACTGATCGAAGAGCAAACACATTTTAAGAATTAAAATCAAATCATAGGACAACACCTCTGTATTAAAATCATCGGACATATTTTATGCACCCCCCCCCCTTTTTTTTGTTAAAATGGCATCCCTGTAGCGATAGAAAAGCAGGAGAAAAAACATACCCATATAGCCTAAATATACAGTTATGTATCTCAAATAAGAAAAAAATATAAATAATATAATTAGATGGTCGAGAAAATGAGCGTAATATAGGCCAGTGGACAGAAAAGAAGCAAAAAGGACAGAAACAGATATTTCAGCAAGGAGCTCCGTCAAGTCGTTTTCAGTGCTCAAAAAAAGAAGAAAAGCTAACATCTTGAAGTAAACCCAAACAGAGCAGAGGAAACCCTGAATCAAACAAACAAAAAACCAAGCCAGAGTGAATGAAAGACTATCATTCGCAAATTAGATTGGGCAAGAATTCTCTGCATAGCGATTGACCTAGATAGCCTACTGACCTGATTTTTATTAAAAATCCGGTCAGATGATCCTAATTTCAACTGATGAAAAATGTGTTTCGAATCTTTTAATATTAAGTTATTGTAAATTGGGTTTATAGGAATATTTCAAGTATCTCTATTTAAATCAAGGTCTCTATTCATGTACTTTTTTAATTTCAATGGTCCCTCTAAAAGAGCGTGGTAAGCCATTTGCTGTGGATATTAAGGCTGCCTCATTAAAAAGAACTATCTGGTCTGGACTTTCAAAAATGTGGAGGGCCAAAGCAGAATCAAAATCATCATAATTATCTTTAGATCCCAAAAGCTTTATCCATTGAGATATTGTGTCCATGCAGTCGTTCCCCCAGCTGTTGACGGGCCCTGCCAATGTGAAACTTTCCACAATAATACGGAACTCTGTAAACACTACTACCCAGCATAGGCTAAGTTTTATCCTTTCCAGAATTGAAAAAAGTTCAACGTTTAGTTCATTTTTGAAAGAAACAGAGATTATGTTTCTCTGAAAATTTTCCAAGCTTGTTGTTGAGTCAAACTAGAAGGGAAACAGGAATTCGCGCCCGAAATTCTTAACTACCCTTGAATGCAATAAAAATATTATAGCGTTTTTTAACGATAAACAGGAAAGAGAAATTGAATTCATGCCAGAAAAAATGTACATGAGTGACGTCACATTTATATATACATTTAAAGAGAAAAAAAATTACAGCATTTTCCCCCGGGGGTGTTGTATAGTTACTGGTATCTATGACGCATGTGAAATAACAAAAAATGGTGACAATTGACTCCGAACATATAAAGAAAAAGGTATGGAACAAGAAACAGAAAAAATCCCATTGGATTGCAAATGAAAATTTTGCACAAGGAAATCTGCGGTTAGAAGACAAAGCAAAATTATATTGGAATGGAAGACCGTGTTAGTTTAGCGTGTGTTAATCTGTGAAGGATAAACAGGAAGGAGAAAAGGGTTTTTTGCATTTATGACAAGTAAAAAATAAACAAGACAATGATGCAAGAAAATGAAGTTTAACAAGATCTGCGGCTAGAAGACTTGTGACAACAAGCACCACAACGAATCCCAAATGAAAATAATGGACAAAGAAATCTTTGGTTAGAAGATGAGCGACAGGGATGATCACATCGAATCGTAAGCAAAATATGGATAGAGAATGGATACAACCTATAGAATGGATACAACCTATATTAAAAGGAAGGAGAAATTGAATTCACGCCAAAATTTCTTAATTCAATTGAAATTGCTGATAATACACCTCATGACTTAAAATTAAAGAATAATGCCATGTTTATACTAATGCGTAATTAGAGAATCAAATATATGCAAGACTGCCCCGTGCTAAGTGCCCAGGTGAAGCCCGTGCTCCTGGTACTCTCTCTCTCTCTCGCTATATATATATATATATATATATATATATATATATATATATATATATATATATATATATATATATATATATATATATATACGAGGCATGTTTTTTAAGTAAGTTCCGTTTTGGAATTAAAAAAAGACGTGCAAAGATATCGCAATAATTTTATTTTTACATGAAAGCTTGTACCTTAATCTACTTTTCTACATAATTTCCGTTAATACTGAGGCACTTGTCAAAACGTGGCACCGGTTTTTGAATACCTCCTCATAAAATTATGCCGCCTGACCACTGTATCACAACTGTTTTGACTTCGTTATCGTCTTGAAGACGCTGACCACCCAGGTGTTTCTTCAAGTGCAGGAACACATGGTAGTCGCTGGGCACCAGATCAGGGCTGTATGGAGGATGATCTAGTTTTCCATTTAAAAAATTTGATGAGATCTTTGGTCCGATTAGCCACATGTGGACGGGCATTGTCATGCAGCAAAACGATACTCTTACTCAACTTGCCATGTCTTTTTTTCTGGATTGCACGACGCAGATTGTTTAATGTCTCACAATAAGACGCTACATTGATTGTCTCATTACGAGGCAGAAACTCCACTAGCAAATACTCCTTTTTTGTCCCAAAAAACTGTGCACATGATTTTCCTGGCAGAAATTGTTTGCTTAAACTTCACTTTTTTGGGTGATGATGAATGTCGCCAATCCATGGATTGTTGTTTTGTATATATATATATATATATATATATATATATATATATATATATATATATATATATATATATATATATATATATATATATATATATATATATATATATATATATATATATATATACGTTTCTCCAATTATTATGTTCCCAATTATATATATATATATTACATATACGTTTTCCCAATTGTCCAGAGCGTACAACAAATTGTTCTAGGTGATTAGCTAAAAAAAAAATTGAAAATGGATTCAAAGTTTTATTGATTATATAAACATAATCAGGATCATTATTTAAAACCGGGAAAAGCTCACTTTCCACTGTTGACCTTCAATTAAAAGCATATGAGATACAGGAACTTCACTAAATAATCTTCAATGATTTAAGCTTCAAATTCAAGGGCGAGACCAAGCTTGTGTGCTCCACTCCCAAAGTTCTTACCGTCAATCAAAGTTGAAAGGGTCAATTTGACACCTATGAAAAGAAAAACATGAATGAACTTTTATAAAAACCTGGCATACACCTTGTCCATGGGATTCAGGTGGCGGGATTTTCATGGTAAAACTTTTTGCTATAAGGAGTCATGTTAGCTGTCTATTTTCTCTATCCTTCTATCTCTATAACTGCATGTTCGACTAATAAAAATCTTTCTTTTTTTTATTGTCGCATCTTTTTTATCACAACTTTTTGTTAGCCGAGCAGCACTCACAGATTTGGGTTCGTCGCCATGTATCCGGTACATGGCCTTCGGTACCAACTTGGATGATACACCAATTAAGTCAGATACAAAAAAAAACACAATTTAAGGAGGGAGGCAACTTAACTCAAAGAAGACTAAAGATACTTTCTCACCGAAGGGAGACGGATGCAGGTCTTTTATATGATGTATGTCATGGCCGAGAATCCTTATTACTATTTCAACTAAAAGAGAAAAACAATAGCCGGTGTTAAAAGAGGAGGCCCCGTTAATCCCGAAGTTTGTGGGAGATAAATTCCTTAAGCTACGTTCTTCCTCTCTCGTCTGTCTGAATATCAAAAACTTGCCCCTGCTCAACTCTACAGGCAGATTGAAAACTTCTAATGTTGGAATAAACTTGAGTACTATATCGATAGAGCCTTGCAATGAAAATTCTAAGGCGTTGAGGGCTCTAAAAACTAAAATAAGTAAGTATTCTTTTTTCTTTTAATAAGTAATGCAGATTTTTTTTTTTTGCTGGTTTGAACCAGTGCCTAGCCGTACCTCCAGGGAGATCCAACAAGCCTTTACGTGACAGGCTAAAAATATATGACCGTGCTGCCGGGCAAAGCATCAAATGCACTTGAGTCGACCAAATTTAAATTTCTAAGTAAACCCCGCACAAGTTGAGTAGGGAGTACCTTAGCTTAAAGAGAAAATCATGCATAAAGCAATGCAAAGTGATAGCCTTTGGTACAACAGCTTTTATCGAGGTACAACAGCTTTTATCCTGAATCCCCACAAAGCCCAAGTGTCAACCTACCAGTCATACATTCGACCAATTTTTCACAACTCAATTCATTTTGCTAGACAAAACTGATCCAAACTTCAAAACATATCATTCGATCAATTCATCCCACTGTTATTACTAGACATTACGAAACCACGCCGTGTTTTTCATATTTTGGTCACCAAGAGAGCACTTGATGAAAACATTGGCTATTCTGCTAAAACAAGTTTCTCCTGTCAGTCAAAGTCAATCCTGTCCAGATTCTGTACATAACATTCTCGATAAATCAGAGAGTAAATCAGATCTAGGTTCCTCTCGTTCCCCGTTCATTCCCTTGGTCAATTTTGACGTTTATTACAAAGAGTATGGGTAACTTATAAAAGTGGAAACTGGCGCTAGTGTCGAAAAAACTATTAACGTCATCTAGCATTTGGCAACGCTTGGCATTTTCTCAAGCTCTGTAATCATTTTTTCTATCAGGGAATAAGATGAGACGGTGCTTGTATGATATACCCCCTACCGCTCAAGAAGTGAAGTTAGGCTAATCCAAATATACCTAAGTATGATAAAAATATAATAATTTAGAAACAAATTTGGGCTATATATTTGCACATTAGGGGGGGGGGGGTAAAGTACAGAGGGTCTGCATGCAATATTATGAATCAAGAATTGTTTCTGACTTCAAAATATTCAAATACTTTACCCCACTCCCCCTAATGTGCAAATATACAGCCCAAAATATATATTCGCCATCTATTCTGTCACTTTTCAGTGTTTTTCTCACGCTAGGTTGAAAGAAACCGGATTACAGTGCGTCAATGCATGAACAGCTTGAGCGGTAGTGGGTATATCATACAAATACCGATCGGACACTTATTACTATCCTAATTTTACCAATTACACTAAAAAAATTAATCATTCTTGATGCCCTTAAAGAAAAATGCCAAGTGTTGCCAAACACTAGACGGCGATAGTTTTTTTTTGTCGACACTACCGCTAGTTCCCACTGTTACAAGTTACCCATACTCTTTGGTTTAATACAAGAAGTAAGTTAGGCCTATCTTCACAGACGGTAACAATTCTTTAATGCGGATAGACATAAAGAAGAGTCAAAGTCAATCTTAAATAAATACAATTAACAATAATTTTTTCAGCAAGGTTTTTACTGAATTTTTAAAATTCTTGTCATTAGGTAAATTTTACAGAGTAGGTAAAGATGCCTATTTCTGGTGTGATTGAAGTTATTGTGAGCCTTAGAAAACCACCCCGAAAGTGCTTACATGGTACTCGTGGAAAGTGGTCTCGTAACAAAGCTGAAATATCACATTATTAGAGGGGTTCACACAGTTTCTCTCCCATAAACCCTTTATTCAACGACTCCCCTCCAATATAACCTTATGCTACACTTGTTTCCAACCACACAATGCCAAAAAACATGGTCACCCTCCCACGAAAAAAAAAATCACAATTATGTTATAAATGAAATTCTGAACAAGAGGTTCGGTTTGTAGTAGTCTGTTCATCAAGATTTTATAAACAATTTGTAAAAATGTATTTTGTTGAGTTTCGGAAGAAGGATGAAAAATCCTCCATCCTTTTGGCAATATCACCGGCCCTGACTGATTTCACCAAAAAGACAAAATCTGGCAGGTGAGCAAAATTTAGTTCTAAGGAACCGTGAATATTCGTCTAAAAGAAATAGATAGGAACTCAGGGACCCATCTACAAATGCTTATTAGGGTTGTACGTCAAATTAGAAAAAAGTCGAATCGAAATAGTAAATGTTAAAAAAAATCTTAGCAATTCGACTAGCCAAATAGAATTAACCCCCTCCTCCATGCAATTCAAGGTTATACATAAGTTAATCTTATTTTACAGGAAAACATGCTTGTACTATAAGGACTATAAGTCCTTCAATTATAAATAGGCCATGATGTAGTCATGTGCCCTAAATTTATTATACATTTGTGGGGTGATTTTGCCATTTTGTTTTATATTCTTTAATTCGGTTATAATTTTATCCGCAAACTTATCAGTATGGTCGTAAGCCATGGAAGTATATGCATTTGTGTCTTTTCAGTTTGAATAAATTTTGTTTTTGTAATCTAACCTATCCATGACTACAAGTGAATTCCCCTTGTCTGCTTTTGTTATTATAATTGAAGTGTCTTTGCGAAGATTAGACAAAATTTTCATGTCGTGCGAAATTTCTGACGTCAAATTAGTATAAGACGTAACATTTTTTGGGGTGTCGGAAAGTGTATATACACTTTACGGCACCCAAAAAAAAAGTTACGTCTCAAACTAATTTGAAGCCAGAAATTTCGCACGACATGAAAATATCTCTTGTCGACCGTGCCCTAAACATTTGCTCTGAATCTCACATCACAGGATGAACTAAATTTTATTAGACATACTTTTTGGAAACGGTTATCCTATTGTCTTTATTAACAATACGATTAGCCGAAGATTGGCAAGACAGTCCCGTAAAATCAAGAGTCTTTTACCATGTGAAGTTCCTACCAAGCCCTCAAATATAATTTACCTTCCATATATTCCAAAAGTCACTACAAGTTTAAAAAAAGTTTGCACACAAAATAATTTTTTTGTATTATTTACAAATAATTTATAATCATGAATCTCCTAAACTCTGGTAAAGATATAACCCCAGTTACTCGCCAAAGAGGGGTTTATCAAATACCATGTGACTGTGGCCATTTTTATGTTGGTAGAACCCACAAACATTTTGAAAAACGCCCAAAACAGTAGACCGATGATAATATTAAATCTCTTGATTCTGATAGTGAAAATATTTCTTTTGATTGTACTTTAAACAGCCACATCTATGATAACCGTAGCCATAGAATGTTATTTAAAGAAATTTGTTCTACTAGCAATGATTTGGGGATAAAGTATGCTATTCAAGAGGCAATTGAAATTAAAATCAAAATAAATATTAATACTTCTTTAAATCGAGATTTGGGGGAATATTCGCTTAATGCCCTATATACAAATCTAATTAGAAATGATTTTACTAATTATATTAAAACACCAGTTAACAATTCCACTCAACCTGTTACGGATAGACCTTCTAGGCTGGCTGCCAAGAAGGCGAGATTAGCTTTAAAATGTTGTCTGTAAGAATTTTTTATTCCATTTGAATGAATTGTCTTTTTCCACTTTGCTTGGTGTACCAGTCCTGGTTGAACTTCCTTGAAGTAATGATGCTAGGACTGTTTTGAAAATTTATAAAAACTTTTTTCCGTTTTAATGATTGAATTTTAATGTGAGTTTCTTTTATATTGGTTTTTTCTTCGTTTGTTTTGCTGAGGACGGCCCTTGGATATAGGGTCGAAATATTCATTTAAAGTTGCATTTCACTGTCTTGTATAAAAATTTCCCTGTTATTCTACTTACTGTTTATGTTCGCAAAAAAACATAAAAAAAACAACAATTATTTCTCATTTAGGAAGGAAGATCAAAATGAGATACATCCTGAAGATGTATGAAGCATGCTTTTGTATTTTTAATTCACCCGATGTTCCAGGTGAATATATAATTCACAATACCAGGTGAATATATAATTCACCCGATGTTCTAAGATAACCAATTGGATATGCCCTCTCCCATCTGCGGAAAGATATAAAAAAAAAAATAAACACGTGACCATCCTTCTCAGGCAAAATTGAAATTTTATGTTCTTTTGGCAGGAGACACAAACTTTATTTTAGAGTTCTTAAAAATATCGAACTTGATAATTTAATTTTTGCCAAGTTCGAAATACAAGGACGCATTAGTAACCATATTTTTCGAGAACAATCCAAACGTTCGTATTTCTGTAGATATCGGATTGCAATCTTCACTCCAGGGTTCTCAGACATATTGAATTTGATGGTGTAATTTTTAACAAGATCATAAACGCTTTGGGTGCATTTTCTCCTTTTTAAAATGTATTTTTTCTTTTCAATACCAAAAATGTGTTTTTCTAAGATTAGCTAAAATAACACTGAACGATCTTTGGAAGTTTTATTGCCCTATAATTTCATTTACTGCACCAAAATACTATTTACAAAACTCATACGCGACTCTCCTGTCTCTTATTCCAAATTATACAAAAAAAAACAGTTTTTTCAACTGAAAGTAAGGAGCAACATTAAAACTTAAGACGAACAGAAATTATTATATATATGAGGGGGTTCGCCTCCTCGTCAAACCTCGCTCTCTACGCTAAAGTTCGAATTTTGTTCCAATTCTTTAAGAATGAACCCTGAATCACAAAGGCTGTTTAATTAGATTAAATAGTTCTTTGAAAGAAGTAAAAAAAAAACTTTAGCATAAAGAGCTAGGTATTGATGAGGGGTTAACCCCCTCATATACGTAATATTTTCTGTTTGTTTTAGGGACTTCATGGGCGGGTGTAAAAAGGGAGGTTTTGAATAGATTGGGATGGAGGAGGAGCGTGCGTAGCTGTGTTGGCCTGAGGCGGCTTGGTGCCTTACATACAGCTGTGTTATCTTAGAATTTGGTGTTTACATACAGCTGTGGTACCATATCTTGGTGTTTACATACAGCTGTGTTATCTTAGAACATCGGGTGAAATATAGCCTGCATTTTTGAATTCACATATATTATAGTTGGTTATTTTTCCATGTTTTTTTTTAGGATTCTTAAATGTGTGAACTTGTTTCAATTTATATATGAAATTAATTTTGTGGTAAAACCACAAATAGATACAAAAATCTAGTGAGTATCTATGGAATTACAAGTACAGTTTCAGCAGCAATTTCGATCGAAAAAAAAATATGTTGAGAACTTGCTTAACAGTGCTTCAAACTTGAACAATGGCCATAATAGGAAGATTTGAGTGACAGATTTTGACTGTATTTTGTATCTTCAACGAGACATCGCTTTCCACCCGTGTTGAGCACTTTCGATCAATATTCAAGTAATTTTTTTTTATTATGTAATAAGGACCCGTTTATGAGGAGAATTCTGTGGTGGTGAATTGAGGATCACCCAAGAAGAAGATGACGCAAGGAAAATAACAAATTAGTCTTCAATTACTCATAAGCTTTAAAAAAAGATAACCCCAATACGAAAAACATATGCAGAAAATAACTTGAAATTAGCCCAGGTATTCAGTGTTGAGGGAACAACAGATATAGGATTCATACAACCTGCAATACAGAAACTTTTACATTCAACCTTGGTACTTATGATAATAACTAAAGCTAGGATATACACCACATTTAGGAAACTACCAGAATTACTTAGCTAAATTCAGACCTTGATGGTGTACCTTTTGTTCCATCTATATTTACTCCAGAGGTTGAGAAGCAAAAACTATAGAACAAATTCTATTTAAGACCGTGAATTACCCAATCGCAAGCCTGCCTTAAAAACTGTTTGTTTTTTTTTATTTAATTTCTGACCATTTTTCAAATTATGCCAGTAAACCCCTTCTCTCCCTTCCCCCCCCCCGTGTTAAATTTCTCCCGGGAAACTTCTCCTCCCTCCCCTCATGGAAAACACTCCATGTGAGAGTCTTAAAAAAATAAAAGAGTTAAATTGAAACTGATTATCGGTCACATCCTTTTCTTCTTTTTTTTTTACAGAAATAAAGATTTTACCGTCTTTGAGTCTATGTTCATAACCAAGTCCCACTTGACTTTGGTTGTTGACTTTGGCACGAATAGAACTATCACGATCAAGAGCATATTTAGCTCCAATACCAATGCGACTGGCGTTTGAGCCTGAGGTCCATGCTAGCTGTACGGCAGTCTCAAGAACTGGGCTAATACGATGATGGACGGAAGCACCGAACTCTTGACCATCATTCCTAGAACAAAATTGATTGATTACGACCAGTGAGTACCTCAATTTTAACAAAATTAAAAAAAAGAACAAAGTCCGAGATTATCATATTCCTTGCCACGCTGAGTCAACAATAAAATCTGGCATATCTTGAAAATGTAAATTTCATAATTTCAGTATCCGGAATTTCAGCTGTCACGTTGTAATCAAACCATGGTTGCCCACAAATGGGTAGCCTAGTAAAAAATTAACTCAAATCCATAGCAATCGAAGATTTAGACACATGTTTAGAAAAAAGAACTGTCAAGTGAGGAAGATTCACAATTTGAACCCGATTTAAATATTTTACTATTATTTTCATTAATCTGAATGATGAAAGTTCGTTACGAAAACAAAATCGTGGGAACAGCCCGAAACCCAACAAAAATGGTGTCCAGATCAAAATGAAAACTGCACCATAGGAAACCCCGGTTTGGCTAATGACAGTCCCTCATCTTGAGCAACAAGGAAAACCAATTTTTCGCATGGGAAGCAGTGCTGCGTCCCCTTTCCAATTCTCGCTACTTTTTTCCGCCGCTGCTAGTGGGGTGCTGAAACGTCATAGAGAAATGTTTTAGAGCTCATTTGGAATGAAATTGCTATACTTCGTGCCTCTTGTAACTAATGGAAGGTAGTCCAATTTTTTATAGAAATTTAATAGAAATCCAATTTTTTACCATCATTTTTTAAAGACCTTGTAACCATTATTTTTTTAAAAAATGCATAGCTCATTTATGTAAATATTTCACTATCTGGATATCAGAGAAGACAAAAGCGAACTATATTATATGCCTAAATGAAACCACGTTATTTAGCTATTCACAGTAAACTTTGCCCGTTCTTTTTAACAGACCTCAAAAACATATCATCTAAAAGTTGTATCTGATATTTTAACACCTCCGAGAAAACCGCCCGCCAAGCTGTTCTCAAAGGGATGACCAGCAGAGGAATGTGTGTTCAATCCCACTTGGACCCTTTTTTGGGGGACATAGCTCATCAATGCATAGCAAATTAATTTTTTTTTTTTTTTTAATGTGTTGCTCCTTACTTCTCAGGCTCGGGAGGAAGGGTCAAGCCAAAGCTAAGCGTTACTACTGTTCAACCTTTAATAGCTTATCAGCCGCATTGCCTGTCTCGTAAAGTAGGATACCAATAAAGAACAAAACTATGTTTTCATTTAAGCCCAGTATGCATTTTCGTCATCAAAAAAGTGATGCACCATTGGATTGGTAAAGAAAGAAGAGTTTTCTACCGAATAATGTATTAACAAGGTAATCGAGCCCACATGGTGTTCATGGCAATAGAGGAGCTGATGGATCAGACCACAACATTATGAAATGGAAATTGTGTCTAAAATTGAAACAGGTTCAAAACAAAAGAACAGTCCACAGCCAGTAAAACGAGCAAAACGGACAGTTTAACGAGCTCTTACAATGCAGCTATGAAACAAGTTTGAAAGCATATCCATGCGAGAGAAAGCTGAAGATGATAAAGTATGCGAAGCCATGAAGGGGTGCTACAATGAAACATCTAAATCAAATTTGGACTTAAAAAGAGCCCAAAAGACCAATGGCTGTCAGGACTAACGTGACATATAATAGAAGAGAAAAATAAAGGAAGCGTCTATCCTTTAATAGCAATTCCCTGATTGTCTTTCTTTCCAAAATGAGCAATACGGAGATGTAGACGAGGCTATAAAGAAAAGTGTCTTGGCTGACGAACATAACTTTTTAGAGCGTAAAGCACTGCAGCAGAAAAGATAGCAGAAAAAGGAGACTCTAGAACCGTGTACAGAATGAGACGGACAAGTCAGGGATATATCAGAGGAGTTAATAACAGAGGAGATTGCACACAAAGTATGTGCTAATCATTCGAGAATTTACTGAATAGACGGCCACCAGAAGAGCCTTCCCTCCCTCTCCGATATTCCAGAAGTCTTCCCTTAAACATCACCACCGATCTACCTTCTGTCAGCAATATCCAAGAAGCAGCATAGAAACTAAAAAATAGAAAATCGCCAGGACTCGACTTCATATCTTCTGAAATAACCAAGGCATTAAAATCAACAGCCATCTCCTTTTGGTCGTCTCTCTTCACTCGGATTTCAACAACGCCATTAGTACCATCGAAAGGGAAACATGGCACACTCCTCAAGATATTCAAAAAAGAAGATGCTATCGAGCAAGGTAACTGACAGGGTGCAAGTCTACTGTCAATACCAGGGAAGATGCTCTCTCACAGTATCTGACAGAGTACACAAACCCAACCCAATCACATCTCCGAGATGAACACTACGGTTTTGTCTCAAACCACTTACATGCATATCTTATGTCCATGCTTAGACTTCTAACTAAAGGAAGTAGAGAGTAAGTTTCGTAGACTTATGTGATCTTTACGGACTTCAAGGATGCTTTTCACTCTGTAGAATCCGAAAGTAGATGGAATATTCTCATCCATTATTGAATCTCTGAGGTAACAGTGACAAATATTATCGACGGATATGAGGGTAGCAAATGCTGCGCCAAGACACCATGCAGTAAATCCTTCAAATCGTATCAGAGTTAAAACAAGGATATGTTCTGCCACATTTAGATTTTGGCGTAATGATTGATTATGGTTCTGATGAGCAGAGATATAGAAAGCATCAAATAAGTCCCGAACTTCAAAACAACAATCTAGACTTTGCGGACGTCACATACGTGTTTGAGTCATGCAAAATATCACTTCAAGAATTACTACATGAGACTAAGACAAAGGCCAAACGTTTTGGACTGGGATGAATCCAGAGGAAAGCAAACGTATGGCAACAAGTGACTCTTGTCTAACCACGAAATGTGGGGAAAAAAATGTTGAACAAGTTGTTCAATTCAAATGCTTGGAAAATACAATCGAGAACATTGGCCCAGCAACAAAAAGTGCTCTTTATAATAGGACACGCAAATGGCCTCTCCAACCGACTACGTCAAGTCTGGATATCTTGGAAGCTTTCTTTGTGTCTGAAGCCACATATTTTTAACAGCGACGTTATACTTATACTACTATACGCCACAGAGACTTTGCACCTGAATCAGGAACAAGATAGGAGAGTCTTGACTATTGAAAACTCGTGATTCTGGAAAATATTGAACATTCAATGATCACACAAGACGACAAACATCCATCCGTGGAATTTCTCAACAACATTTAGTGACTGACACCATTAGGGCTTGATTGTTGGGGTATTTGGAATATGCCCTCTTTTCAAATGTAGCTGTAGTAGAGGAGACCTATCTGATTTTAATTTTCTTCCTTTTATTATATTCATATACACCATTTTATGGGAAACCATTGCATTCTATAACAGATGTCAGTTAAGCTTCAAATATTTTATCACAATTGCGTCAACACTAATCTCTTTTCCATGATTGTTTTTACTACCTGAAACAGTAGTGTATATACCTCTGGTTTCACACGACAAAACTATGACTCCCATTGCAGATTAATTTGAGCATACCTTATCACATTACCTAGTTAATGCCATTATGTAAAATAACCTAATTTATTTTTTTATTTAAGTCACAGAAGAAAAGGATACATAAGTTATAGAAAAAGCAGATAGCAGAGAGCAAAAGCAGATAATCAAGTAACCCGAGAGGAATTTTCACTTGAATAGCATTGCTGTCAAACAGTGAATGCATTAAATAAGAAACAAAAATTGTTTTAAGGAATAATAATAAAATAATAAAAGTCAGATAAACTAAATCTTCAGCAGAATAGTCAGACATTTGCAAAAAATAAAAAAAAATAAAATAGAGGCAATCATTAATCTAGGAAAAAAGAATAAAACGAACTACGTACACATTTGTATGGACAGTATAGTCTGGGCCTTGGAACCCAATGGCAAAATTGCTTCTAGTCAACTTCGATTGCGCGGTATTAAACGTCATTTGGTAGCCGGCCAGCCATCCTATACAAGAAAATGGGTAAATATATACGTTTTTTGATAAAAGAGATCATTATATTTGTCACACGCACACCCGTTGTGTAAAGAAATGTTCATTTTTCAGGAGATGAAAAATGGGCCACAGGCAATTCTCTTGATACTAAACAAGTACACTCCGCAAATCCAGAAACTACACTGTTATGTTTTTATCAAAGTAATGATAGCAACAGCTTAAGATTCACAATGAATACGATGCAACAAGACAGAAAATTCTAAGATTGAAAGAAAAATACATAACATACCTCCAAAGATATCATTTTAATGAGAGCATGTACCATACTTTTTTCGACCATTAGTTAGCAAATGAGAAATGTTGATTAAGATGTGTTTATGGGAGACTGGGCATGATTGGGACATTTCCAGTATCTCTAGCTCAAAAAGTATCCAATACAATTTAGCTTGAAGCTTAAAGTCTAACTCCGATCCTATTTCCCACAGAAGTTACTGTAACGCATTAATTGCATTTGGCATCGATACTAAATTATCCTTTAACAACAAAAAATCCCCAGCATACGTCAAGTGGCTTATATCAATTCCGTCTAACACATATATGGGTAGGTACCGTGTGGCTGTTCTAATTGCAGCATTGAATATAACGGGGCTAAGAACTAACCCTTGTTGGACTCTTCGACCAATGCAAATTTGGTTCCCCTTAAAATTCTCACTGATTAATGCAAATTTGGTTCCCCTTAAAATTCTCACTGACACTGATATGCGAATAGGTTTATTCAACCAAATACCAACGATAGAAAATCATGGTTTTGCAACATGCTATCGAACGCTTTTGAAATAACTACTCCACACACAAAAACTTATTTTTTATGGTTACGGTGGTGCTCCTATATCTCTAGAAATGTATCATGTGCATTTTGGACTCCTACACCACTCAGGAAGCCAAACTAATGGTCCCCCACATAAAAATTTACCTTCTCCTATCAAAGATGGGAGATCCCATCAAGGAATAATGCTTGTGGGACATAATGAATGTACAATTAGTTTGTCTAATAATTTCAGTTGCTCATGTATTTCGCAGTGCCCTACAAAAGGTGTTCAGGTAGCAAGCCCTGTGACCTGGTACTTTCCCAAGCTTTAATAATCTAATTTGAGTCAAAACCAAAAATGGGGTAAAACAAAGAAATTTTTTACGAAGATTCAACTTAAAGAACTGTTTATATAGTGAATCACGATAACTCACTTCAACTGATGGCGATTAAACGAAAATGCAGATTTTAAAATGTTTATATCATTGTTCAAGCGGGATTTGACAAATCAAATAATGGCTCGATTAAGACATTAACCTTTTTTAGGAGTGATTTTAAATTATTCCTAACCTTTATTGATACATCTTTTACTTGTCGTTTCTTCCATGTTGACGCCAGCTTCATATATTTCTTGTTTGTTTATTCAAATTTCTGGAAAACGGGGCCATTTCGCCGTCGCTCACATTGATCGCAAATATAGTAACGTAGCCGATATTTAGGTTTTTCTATCTAAAATTGGTATGAGAGATAACCTCTTTTTCTGTATTCTTACACACCCTTATAGCAGGGCTAAGGCACCCTATTAGCACACTTAGTTTTAGTTTTCCCAAACAAATCGATGATAGACATCATCACAAACAAAAGAACAACTATTTTGGAGTTTAACTAAAGGGAGGACAAAATTTTACTTATTTTCCTCATATTGGTACTCAAACTTAGAGAAAAAACGATGATGCAAATATTAGAGATTAGAAAAATCTACCATTAAGGCCACAGACGGCAGCTCCATGAACAATTGGCCCATTCAAATCTAGATCGACATCGCAGTTAGCGGATACGTTATCAGCACGGAAATCCGCTTTGACCATTCCAGACTTCTTGCTATAAAAGAAAACGATATTTTTCAACATTACTTATTTAGAAAAATATAAAGAAAACATTTAGACTTAAAATAATGAAACAAAACAAGGTTTAATGATTTAGTGAAAAAAAAATTATCCTCTACAATAAATTGAAACACCAGTAAGAAAAAAAAACAAACATCTTCTTTTTAGTCTAGGTGGGAGTCTATAAACACAAAAAAAGGCTCTTTCACCTCTTTGGTGATCTGGCTGTGATGCTGACTCCTAGGAAAACCTGCTGGCAAACACTGTAAACAACAAAGGAGAATCTAGTAAATTTGTCTTTTTTTAGTACTCTAATCATCACTGTAAAAAAAAATTATAATCATTGGAAGGAAGGCAAGAATTCAGAATTACACTGAAGGTTTTAACGATGTTTTCTATGAAGAAAACATGCTTGAGGCCTCGAATTTTCTAGCACTGGAGATTGCAATCTAGTTGGGGGGTATCAAACAGTTCGTGGTAAGGAACTGAAAGTAAGGAGCAACCCAGCTAAATAGTAACCAAAATTTTAAAAAAACGGAATTTTGATACCAATAGATACATCAAAAGAGTCAGATTTTAATGCTGATTTCAAATATATATGTTTCATCAAGTTTAAGCTTATCCATCAAAAATTACGAGCCTAAGAATATTTGCCTTATTTTCGAAAAAAGAGGGAAACACCCCTAAAATTCATTCGAATTTTAATGAAAATTAGACATCAGATTCAGTGCATCAGAGAACTCTACTGTATAAGTTTCAAGCTCCTATCTGCAAAAATGTGAAATTTTGTAATTTTTCGCCAGAAGAAAGATCACGGATGTGTGTTTGTTTTTCTTCCCAGTGGTGATCGTATCGACCCAGTGTCCCTAGAATATCGCAAGAGGGCTCACTTGAACAGAAATTTAAAGTTCTAGAGCCCTTTCTAAGTGACCAAAAATACTGGAGGGCAACTAGGATCCTTCCCATGCTCTTTGTTTCCCAAAGTCACCAGATCAAAATTTTGAGATAGTCATTTTGTTCATAATACACGAAAAATCTAATAACTATGTCTTTGAGGATGACTTAATCCCCCACAGTCCCCAGGGGCAGGACTGCAAGTTGTGAACTTTGCCCATTGTTTACATATAGAATTAGTTATTGGGAAGTATACAGATGTTTTCCGGGGGGATTTTTTTTTGGTGGAGGGGGGGGTCGAGAGGAGAAGGTTACGTGGGAGGATCTTTCCATGGGGGAAGGTAAATTTTCCATGAAGGGGGCGCCGGATTTCCCGGCGTTACCACAGGCGTCTAACGGATCAAAAAAGAACAGCCACTTTTACGTCAGTTTCAATGTGGATGACGCTGTCTATGGAACTTTTGGCCTTTTCTGAAGCCTGTTAGCTCTTTTAAAAGAATTACATTGAGTCCTTTCAGGATCCCCACGAAACAGGAGCCAGTTCCCTTTGAATAAATGAAAAAGACATCCTAAATTTTGAATTTATATGTTACTTGCTCCAGTTTCAACGCAAGTTGTCTTAACTTATAATTAAATACTCCAAACGTTTATAATTAAATACTCCATGTCGCGTTTAAAACAAATTTACAATTGGCATATTTGAGTCGTATAGATTACCATTCCAACATACTACTAATATTAGCTTCGAAGCATTAAACGTGAAGGTAGTGAAAGAGGTTAAGAGAGAAAAACAAAACAGTAAAAGAAAGAAATAAAACCTAAACACATAGCATTTTAGTTTTGAACCCTCACAAATTCACCCGAAGCATTTTCTACAATCTCAAAAGCCCCGGAAACTTCTCTCTACACGCTCCCTTTACCCATAGCACCAGATTTGTTTTGACACTATAAAATCGTCAAAGAATAAACAATACACACTCAATAGCATGAAGTTGTTTTCATTATTTTCCGTGCAGCTTAATAATACCAACAACTAATTAGCAGCTTTTTTTTTTAGGGAACCAAGAACGTAACCAGGGACCCCTCCCCCCCCCTTGGAATTGTCAATTAAAACACATTTTGGAAATGTAATCCATTATTGAATCCGAAAATCCATTATTGAATAGCATTTTTAGGAACACTACAATCAGTAAACTATACGCCATATCCTAATAGTGGCAAAGCTATCCCACTTCCTACTAAGCCATTAAAAATTGCAGCATATTTAAATGTAGGTTGTTGCAAGAGAAAAGCCTAAAGCAAAAGTCTGAAATAAATAAAACTTACTTAGTGTCTGGCGAGAAGGAGCTGTCGAAAGACACCTTTAGACCCTTGGCAATTTGGTCTTGAATTGCTATTTCAGTTGCAATAACGTTGTTAGTGCTCCATTTTTCTGTGAACGTCAGACCTGAAAAAAAGAAGTAAGGCTATCAGATGTTTAACAGCAAGAAGCCTACTGAGCAGGGATGCCACCCAATTGACATTTATTTAAGAACATTTATTTAAGTTCTGACCTGAGCATTGGATCTTGAAAAAGTATGTATATTAAAAATCGCCCTCATTACCCTTACCAAAGAGCATCTATGCCTAATCTTTTTCTTAATATAAAGAGCATCTATACATATTTGTTATGCAATATCTTCCAATTTCTTTCTAACCTTTGGATATTTTGCAAGCTAATCTTGGGATATTGTCTAAGTTTCAGGGGCAGTCCTGCTACTAAGCTGATCAGGAGCTGAGTCAAATTTATCCTTTTTTCCAGCATTTTAAATAAGCACCAAAACTAAATTAGCACAAAAATTTAAATTAGCATCATTGGCTTTTAATTAAACTCAAAAAGACTTGAACAGAATAATAGTTATTAAAAATGGCGAAAATTAAATGAAGTTTTTCTCAATCGTTTGAACTCTTGAGATAAGACTGTTGACAAAGGTTTATGGGATTTTCTTCCAAGTTGAAATAAGCAGTCAGTTATTACAAACCATGAATTTTTTTAATCAGTTTTTTTTAACCATGTTAACCCATTTTAATAAGTAAATTTTATCCTTCAAGAACCAGGATATAAAACCTCCACAACCATGGGGAGCAGAAACCAGAAATCTAGATCCTGGGGTTAGTGCCACAAGACCAAGAAACCAGTCTCCAGCTGAGACATAATATCCAAACGGGACAAATCTTACCCAGAAAATTACTGCATGCTAAAGCAAAAAAAAAAAAAAAAAAAAAAAACCACATTATCTAGGGCATTTTCGGAGATCAAGCAGTACAAAATTTTACTCGAAATCACACATGCAAGTGGGACCTGACAAATGAGGTTTGGTGGTCTGTATGTGGGTCAGTAATTCTTAGGAAAAACAATCCCTAAATTTTTACATATGTACTCTATATATTCCAAAATTGTAAAGATAGGATATTCCTTTTTTTTTGCAAGAAAGTCTTTGAAATCCAAGGAATATATAGCAAAGGATAGGCAATGAAGTTTTGGGATAATTATTTATTAATTTTGACCCCCTCTCCTCATTCTTCCCTCCTAAAATATAAGATGGTAAAGGTCTCTGCTTCTAAAAGTCAACTTCAGAGCCTTTATAAACTTTGTATATTTGTAGAAAGGTTTTTTAACTGGGTTAACCCTTCCACGACCAAGCCCTTATTTGTAGATCAAATTCGATGAAAAATGTATGATTCCTTACCTGAAAGACACGCTGATTTTGAGTATGTAGATAGAAAAGTCCTAAAATGAATAGGAAAAAAAATCTTTTCAAAGCGGGACTCCACGTCCCGCTGGGCAAAGCAGTCTGATCAAATGCTAGCCGAAGGGACCAAGAAGTCCCGCTGAGCAAGTCAATAAAACCGTTTATTCAAAATGGAAAACTTAGATAAAAAAAAATGTACACATTTGAAGAAAATCAAGAACAGTCTTGACTCATCTTGCTTTAGAGAAAACATTTTTCATCTGGAGTGTTGAGAAACACAGCAAGAACAGTGCTTGCCCGGACCACCAAGACGGACGTCGTCTGGAACCGAGGCACCACAACTTACTCGTCTTTTTGGTAACTGTAGCAGCCAGTTGGAAAGTGCTTCCAGGAAAGTTCTTCAACTGTGTCATAGACACGAGTCCTCTCACAACTCATAGTAGTGTCAATTTTTCTTCGGGATACAGGAGTGTCAAAACATGGGCATTGCAGAGCGTCAAATCAACGTAATCCCAAAAAAAAAAAACAGTGCCACCATTTCAACGACTTTCTGTCTTTTTCATAGGCTGTCCTTTTCTGGTCAGAAAAGTCTACCCCCCCCCCCCCACACACACACACACACATACATGATCATTATAATATTTTGCTACTTCAGGGGCTGTGGTAACGGAGATAAACCTATCATGATTATATCTCCTTACAGAGGCTACCTCTGTACCATGGTAGTTGAAGGCAAACAGAAGTCTTGGAATCCATCTATTTATAAACAACAATCGATCCTCAATGTTTTTGGTCGAGGCTCCCTCCATCTTAAGTTCAATCGGGTTCAAGGATAGGAAGCCCCTTCCTATTTGAGCGAATAGGGCAACACACTAAGATACCATCTTCCCTAAGTTGCTCAAGAAGAGAGACGGACGGAAAAAGTTACTTAGCCCATTATGGTTCAACAACTTTTGTCTTCTTTGTTGGTGGCCTTACATTTTCATCGGTTGATAAGCTGCAAGAGACGGATTGGTGCCGATGAAGTTGAAGGCGAAGTAAGGCAAGGATCCGTATTGGTTGGGATTGGAGAAGTGGCTGACAAGTCTTCCCCATCGTTTGGTATATCTGAACTTGGGAGAACAATAGCTGATCCCATGTCAGTCAGGTCTGGCTCCATAGTATAATTCTAGGTGTTGGCGTTTTCCTGTAGATCCAGTTCTATCTCTTCAGACTGCTGAAACCAGTCATCATCTTCATCTTAAATCACTAAGATCACTGCCCACCTCTTATAAGGCGTTCAGTATGGTTCTTTGGTTGGTAGACATTTTCTTCCTCATGGTCTGGAAAAAGAATGAAAGAAGGAACTTTTTCTTTCTTTGTATAATCTTGACTTGAATAAGAGAGAGAAAGGCGTGAATAACAGGCGAAAAAGAAACAAGAAAGAGAGTTAGTGTGTGTGATGAGCAAGGTCAGCTAAACCAAAAAGCCATAGGCCATAGGAAACTAAAATAAACTAGAAAAAAAAACAATTCCAAGATTAATGCTTCTGAGAAACTGCTTATCGTTGAGCATTTTCGAAAGTGTCATTTTATCAACTTCAACCAGCGGGACTTTACAGTCGCTGCCACGCAGGGGCCTTGACCACTGGAACTACAAGGTCCCAAAAATAGAATCCAGCAGAGCAGGCTTCCAAAGAGCTTTATCAGACTTAAACATCAGCAATAACTCTTGCAGTTTTTAATCTGATCTTACTACGCTGTGGCTTGTTATCACAAATAAAAAACCCAACTTCTTACCTTTAAAATAAAAAATAATCAGCCAAACTTCACTGTCAGCAAAATAGCTCCAACTGAACCCTACCTTGACTTGTTACCCATCAACCAAATGGCTAGAAAAAGCAAAACACGATAGAAAAGGTTTTATCACTGTAGCAATCGATTTAGAAGTGCCCAAAGGGTTTTTACATAGTGGGACAGTAAGGTCCCATTGGTCGTGAAAGGGTTAAGGTAGGAAAGACCCAAATGACTATGGCAAATACGTTCATCACTTCTTGCTCCAAAATACAAAAGATAAATTCATAAAGACTGCCATACACCTAAATTAAAGCCAATCTATGTACCTGTCCTCAACAATTAAACCATTTATTTTTGTTGACTCCCAAAACAAATTTGTTCCTCCAATAATATCTAATACTTCACTTTTTGCTCTCCTATTAAATTAAGAGAATACTAGACATACCCTTTAGTTCTTTACAACACAAAACTAAAAATAAAAACACAAGGTGTAAATTTAAGTTTTTTACTTAGTTAGATTATTTGAAGACCTTGATTTTACATGTGCAGTGCTATGTGATTGCTATGCTGAAATATAAAAATGTCATCATTTTTGCAAAATTTTATCAAAGCCACAACAAATTTCTGCATACAACTAGATATTTATATCTGCATACAATCAAAGAAAGGGGAAGGAATAAAACAAAAAAAAAAATGATATTTGCTATTTGTTTTACTTCTCTAATAAGACCCATTTGTACAAATTTGCATTTATTGTTATTACACTAGCTTTATCTACAGATGACCAAAAAAAAATGACTTAACCTGCTAAAATTTGTTTCTGACCTTCTATAGGAGCAACAGCGTGATCTGTAGCAATTAAACAAGTACTCTATCTAGATGCCATTCCAAATTTCAAAAACTTATGCACAACTTTGTCAAACTTAATTGAATTCAGTCCACAATAATTCAATACAGATTACATACCATACTCCTTGACTTTGTACTTTGTCTCCAGTGCTCCAACTACTTTTCCAGTATCTGTGCTATTGCTGCCAGAAGTTGTGAATTCCATTCCAGAAGCAGTTCTAGTTTTGCATTCTAGCTTCACAAGGCCAAAATGATAACCTTTACCAAAAACATCTCTTGAAGATTTACCAAGATCAGCATAGACAGGTGGAGACATCTAAAAAAAAGTAATGTTTTAACTTATGGTCTTTAAATCATACCATTGACAGTTGCTCCTATCATTGGTATTTCCAATTGAGATTTTTGTATGTTGGAAAACATTTGTCAAAGGAAGCTCAAATTAACTCAAGAACCCAAGCAATAGAAATCTGGTGCTTTTGAACACATACCTGGCGTACAAAAGTTAATAGGAAATACTCGATAGCTCTAAAGAAGCAATGAAAAATTACATGAGGTGAAAAGTTATACAAATATATTTAGATAATATTTCTACAGGATATTCTATCTTGATTCATTTGTTGCAAAATCCTTCAATAACAAAGCAGCATCAATGAAGTCTGCAATTGGTAGCTCTGTGAAACCATTCTTGATAATGAATGGCAAGCTTTAAAAGATAATATACATACATAATATCTACTTCCTTAAGCAGATTTTAAAAATGTAAATCTATTAAGTATTTAGTTACATAGCCAGAACAGTTACCATACAAATTTTGCATCATACTCTCAGATACAACATGTCGAAGAACTTAGTAACAGAGGATTCAGCAATACAACAATCATATCAAACTTCATACTTTTAAAGGATAGTAATGGATGTGTATTTTTTTTCAGGAGATGATAAAGTAACAAAACTAATCATACTACAACAAAAGCAGTACTTTTGGTGTTTTTATGCTGCACAATAGCTTCGGCCCACAAAAAGCCAAAATATTATCTCACAACTTAGCAAGTGCTTTTTTTTAGCCCTAAATTTTCTGATTTTTTATTTGAGCTTCTTCATATCAGAAGAATAGGTAGGCATTGAGCCACAGAGTTCCCTTCTATTTAAAAGGTATGGGAAAATACATTTGGTTAAATAGGAAGACAAAACTCTACTGTACTTAAAAAATACGAATTGAAAATTCTAGGATAAAAAAAAGAACAACGAATTGTTGGATATTTTCAGTCGGAGGAGTAGAAATAGGCTAGAATGTTAATGTTAAGAAGAATAAGTTACTTGAATTAGAAATAATAGAAGATGAGGAAGTAACATTAGGTAATAAGGAAATTCAGTAAGTGGATTCAGTTATCTAGCTGCAATTACTGTGGTAGCATCAGTAGTAAGGATGGCAGATATAGTGAAAATGCAAAAAAAGTAGAATAGCCAAGAAAAATGGTATTTGCTGTGTATGGCATATCCATACGCCACAGGGGATAAGGGAGGGGGAGTACCCCAATCTGAAAAAAAAAATAACCAAAAATCCAAAAAAAAAATTTAAGACACCAAAGTTATAGAAAATTCTTATGGAAACCCCCTTAAAGTCAGATATATTAGCTTTAACTTATGCATTAAGAAAATATTAGTTATGTTCTTTGCTGTGAGGGAAATCCTATTGCTGCAAAAGTTGAGCACTGTAAAACCCATTAATGAAGAATAGACCTACATTTGTGGTTCCCTCTTCTCTTTTGTATGCACCCCTCCTTCCTCTGACCTACTTAATCACTTTGGGTTCTAAAATAGAGGACATTTTCTTCACACAAGGGAAAAATAACCATAAGCTGCAGGGGGATTTACAGAAGTCCTCTTTGAAGTATGTAATTTAGGTTTATTTTCCCTTGTAATGGCTTATCTTTGCAGGTAGGTCAACTGGTTGCACAAAATTCCTTGGGGACTTGTAAAATGCCAGGAATGAATCTGTATGCCCTACTCTTCAAAACTCTGAATTATCCTCCTTTAAGATTTCTGTAGCGATTTTTATAACATAGTCATATAAATGGAAGATGTTCATAGGATATTGAAAAAAAAAATCCCGTCCAAGAAATACACTGTATTGTTTAAGTGACTTTAGCCTTAGTCAAAAATCACATTCCAAGGGCAGCATTTATGACTTCACAAGAGGCAGGATAGCAAGCATATTTGATTTAAACCCATCTCACATTACATGTATCTAGTTTGTATTTTACCTTTCTAATGGAATCTAGGCTTCAGGTTTCATTCATGCTCCACAAACCTCTTAGCCAGTTTAGACAATTCTTAGAGTCAAATTTTTAACTTGATTTGGCTATGAATCAAATTTTTTGAAAGCATCTTTCATTGTAAGTACAATCTTCACAAATTGGAAACATCCCAGATTCTAGAAAATATTTTTTTGGATTCCTAGCCAGGGGTTTAACCTTACCAAGTGGTTGGCTTTTGTACATCATTTCTTATGGTATAGCATTTATATTAAAGTTATATCTAATGACATCAGAAAGTATGATTTAAGTATTGATTTAAGGATGAGTAGTAAGATTTTTTTAGGTAGTAGCATAACACTAGGTAGTAGCCTAGCACATACCCTGGACCTGTTTAGTTTCATTTCCTGATTTAGTTGAATATATTACGTCCATCAAGGCTAAGCAAAAACACATAAGCCCAATTAATAGCCATGATAGGCGTGCTGCCTGTTCTACAGAATTGGATGAGGCGTCCTCTACCATAGAGTGTGACATTGTGAGAAGTGGATTCGTGATGATTGTCTAGACCTGTGCCCTGGAGAATATAAATTGTTGAGAAAGATGATGCAATCACTTACTTGTTCCTGGTCATGTCCATCCTGCAAAGTTAGCCATCCCCTCCCCTTAAGTGAGCAGGCTATGATAGCAAAAATAGCTTCTGTTATGGATACTTCCTTAAAATCTTTCAGGGAAGATCTCAAGATGGTGTTTTCCACCACTAGTCAGTTGACCCAAACACTACCAACTTCTTTGGTCCAGCAGCCTCAATAGAAAATTGCTCTTCTCAGTAAGAAAATCTCAACAACCTCTATCTGTGAGCAGCAGCTTGGACACTTGAGTTCAACCCATACAAATACAAAGTCCTTCATCTTGGTCCAAACAATCCCTGCCATAGTTATCACATGGATGACTCTGCAGGTGCCAATATGCATATTCAGAGTACTGAGGAAGAGCATGATCTTGGGGTATTGATTGACAATAAGCTTAAATTTCATAGTCACTGTCGAAACCAAGCAGCTAAGGAAAACAAGGTCCTTGGTTTGATCAAGCGTTCAGTAAAAAGTTGCCAACCAAGGGTTATCAAGAAGCTTTACACAGCCCTTGTTTGTCCCCATCTTGAATTTGGCATGTTGGCTGCCAACCAGTGTTTCCATTCTAGGGATTCTAGGCAGTCTCTATAGAAAATTGCTCTTCTCAGCAAGAAAATCTCAACAACCTTTATCTGTGGGCACCAACCTGGACACTTGAGTTCAACCCATGCAAATGCAAAGTCCTTCATCTTGATCCAAACAATCCCTGCCATAGTTATCACATGATTGACTCTGCAGGTGCCAATATGCCAATTCAGAGTACTGAGGAAGAGTATTACCTTGGGGTATTAATTGACAATAAGCTTAAATTTCATAGTCACTGTCGAAACCAAGCAGCTAAGGCAAACAAGGTCCTTGGTTTGATCAAGCGTTCAGTAACAAGTTGCCAACCAAGGGTTATCAAGAAGCTTTACACAGCCCTTGTTTGTCCCCATCTTGAGTTTGGCATGTTGGCTGCCAACCAGTGTTTCCATTCTAGGGATTCTAGGCAGTCTCTATAGAAAATTGCTCTTCTCAGCAGGAAAATCTCAACAACCTTTATCTGTGGGCACCAACCTGGACACTTGAGTTCAACCCATACAAATACAAAGTCCTTCATCTTGGTCCAAACAATCCCTGCCATAGTTATCACATGGTTGACTCTGCAGGTGCCAATATGCCTATTCAGAGTACTGAGGAAGAGCATGATCTTGGGGTATTAATTGACAATAAGCTTAAATTTCATAGTCACTGTCAAAACCAAGCAGCTAAGGCAAACAAGGTCCTTGGTTTGATCAATCGTTCAGTAACAAGTTGCCAACCAAGGGTTATCAAGAAGCTTTACACAGCCCTTGTCCCCATCTTGAGTTTGGCATGTTGGCTGCCAACCAGTGTTTCCATTCTAGGGATTCTAGGCAGTCTCTATAGAAAATTGCTCTTCTCAGCAAGAAAATCTCAACAACCTTTATCTGTGGGCACCAACCTGGACACTTGAGTTCAACCCATACAAATACAAAGTCCTTCATCTTGGTCCAAACAATCCCTGCCATAGTTATCACATGGTTGACTCTGCAGGTGCCAATATGCCTATTCAGAGTGCCGAGGAAGAGCGTGATCTTGGGGTATTAATTGACAATAAGCTTAATTTCATAGTCACTGTTATAACCAAGCAGCTAAGGCAAACAAGGTTCTTGGTTTGATCAAGCGTTCAGTATCAAGTAGCCCACAAAGAGTTATCAAGAAGATTTACACAGCCCTTGTTTGTCCTCATCTTGAGTTTGGCATGTTGGTTGCCAACCAGTGTTTCCATTCTAGGGATTCTAGGCAGTCTCTATAGAAAATTGCTCTTCTCAGCAAGAAAATCTCAACAACCTTTATCTGTGGGCACCAACCTGGACACTTGAGTTCAACCCATACAAATACAAAGTCCTTCATCTTGGTCCAAACAATCCCTGCCATAGTTATCACATGGTTGACTCTGCAGGTGCCAATATGCCTATTCAGAGTGCTGAGAAAGAGCATGATCTTGGGGTATTAATTGACAATAAGCTTAAATTTCATAGTCACTGTCTGAACCAAGCAGCTAAGGCAAACAAGGTCCTTGGTTTGATCAAGCATTCAGTGACAAGTTGCCAACCAAGAGTTATCAAGAAACTTTACACAGCCCTTGTTTGTCCCCATCTTGAGTTTGGCATGTTGGTTGCCAACCAGTGTTTCCATTCTAGGGATTTTCCCCCTATAATAGGGATTTTTGAGGTCTGTTAGGGGCAAACTTTTTCATTTAGGGATTTGGGGATTTTTACAAGTCTCCTGGATTTTTTAGGGAATTTCTAGGGTTTTTTATCTAATTCTAGTGATTTTTCATGATATAGCGCATAGATTAATTCAATCGAATAAATCATACAGGAAGCTAACTAATAAAAAAAGGAAAATAATGGTCCATTACACCTCCCTATATGTGCCAAATTAGTATTTATGCAAATATACCATCTTTGAAACTTTCGATTTCGCAATATATCAGATATAGACCTCAGAGTGTTATCATCAAGATGTTAGAAGAACCTAATTAATCGCAAAATTGCAAATATGTTCTATACTTCCTATCTCACAACATTTGCTCACGTCAAATTTTTTCTTCATATTTAAGGTTTTTTACTCTTAACAATCCATCAGTTCCAAATTAGAATTTCTTCTCTTAAAACCTTTGAAAGAGGATTGGATATGAATAAAGCTTCAACATCTGCAAATAGTTCAGAAATGGAGTTGTCGAAAAAAAAGGTAGGTATACATTAAATATAATATTTTGAAAGAGAAAAGAAATTATTGAAAAAGAAAATAGGACTTAGTACATTTCATAGTAAGACTTGTAATGTTTCCTTCTAAATTTCTTCTTGATTTACATCTCATTAGCTGTAGGTACCCTCTTTTCTATTGCCATGTAAACCTTTGGACACTTTAGTGCAGAATGTATGTAGACCCCAAAATCCATCTGCCTTGTCTCTTTTGCACAAAATTACTTCCACCATAAGTTTCAAGCATATTTGAGGCCAGAGGAGGGAAATACGCCTCTGAAAATCATAATTCTCTTATCCTAAGGGCCCAAGGTACTTCTCCCATATAGGTTAAATGGGTTATAGTTTGATGACTGAAGTCGGTAGGGAGTAAGGGGGGTGTGGTATTTCCTCTGGGAATTATTTAATGGTTTTAGTTTTGACTTCTAATATCTAATCGATACTCCAATAATTCTCCAAATTCTCTTGTTTGTAATTGAAATGCCTAATAAGCACGTTTAACTTCATATTCTATAGAGGTTTCAAGCTCTTATCTGCAAAAAATGTTGATTTTGTATTTTTTGCCAGAAGAAAGATTACGGATGTTTGTTTTTTCCCCAGGGATGATCGTTTCGAACCAATAGTCCTAGAACATTGGGAGAGGGTTCATTTGAACAGAAATTAAAATATCTAGGTCTTTTTTTATGTGACAAAAAGAATTTGAGGGCAACCGGCCCCACTCACACATCCCTTTTTTCTCAAAAATCGTTTGATAAAATTTTTGAAATAGCCAATTGTTCAGCATGGTTGAAAGGTTCCAAAACTATATGCACATATAATCGGTACCAATCTATACTCTTTTTCTGGTTATCAGTTTTAATAAGCAGTACTAGGAGACCAAACTTCGCTTTGTGAGAGGGATTTTAGACATAAAATGACGTTCAGTGTACCTTGCCCCTTCCAAAGTGTATACCCCGAACACCCCGATTCACAGCAGTAAAACTTTTGTGTAATTTTTGCAGGTTTCCATCTAAAAGTGGGAAAACAACCCTAAAGTACAGTATAATTACTGGGACACCAGCAACAATTTTGAAAATGTTCTTTTTCATATTTTCATGGAAAGAATTTGTCCCACTCATCAGAAATTTTAATAAGCATTGGTCTTATTGTTTCGTTATTAAAAAAAAAAATCCCAAGAATTTTTTTTTCTCCCAATATATTTCCGTTTATTACTGACAATTAATTAAAAAAAAAAATTGTTTCCACAAAATAAGTTTTTCGAAAAAGTAAAGAACTCCATTAAACCAAAAATGAGCAAAAATAGAATTAAATAATCTACCAAGCATAATACTACCAAAAATCAGCGTCAATAAATAAATAAAACCCAAAACGAACATAAATTACAATAAATAATCGAGTCAAACTCAAAACGAGCAGAACATAACATGACTAGGGCTCAAAACCCCTATGCCTACTCAAAGCCAGAACATAATTTGCACTTTACTTAGAAAAAAATATTTTCACTTTAATAAATAGAAAATTATTAAGATTTTAAAGAACAACTATGAGCATATGTATATTAAACTGACAATGCACATTCATTTGTATTTTTTCAGTAGAGTACAAGTTATGTTCTGGCCTTGAGAAAGCATAGGGGTTGTGAGCCCTAATCATGTTAATTTCTGCTCATTTTGAGTTTGACTCGGTTATTTATTTTAATTTCTGTTTGTTTTGGGTTTGATTTATTTATTGATGCTGATGTGTGGTAGTTTCATGCTTGGTAGATTATTTGATTTGATTTTTGCTCATTCTAGGTTTATTAAAGCTCTTTACTTTCCTTGAAAAACCTATTTTGTGGAAAGTTTTTTTTTAATTAATTGTCAGTAATAAACGGAAATATTTTGAGAGAAAAACATTTTCTTTGGATCTTTTTTTATTAAAGAAACGATAAGACCCATGCTTATCAAAATTTGTGAAGGGCGAGACAAATTTTTTCAATAAAAATATAAAAAAGGTTATTTTCAAAATTGCTACTGGTGTCCAGTAATTACACTAGCTCAACTAGAGTTAAAATAAAATAGTTCTCATATTTGTTGGGGAAAAACTGCAGTTTTTCAAGAATTTTGTTCTATTCTCTGCATAAAGATGCAAAAAGGCATTTCTCAAAATTTCAAGGGTAATTTCGCTTGAGAAAAAACAAAACGCCAATACAAAAGTTTTTTCTACATCTAGGGGGGTAATTATACACCCTTCCCATTCCTGCGCCAGTATAGAACATGGTAAAGAAGCAAAATAACTATTCATTACACTGATAAATAGTATTATAATTCTAGTGATTTTTTGGTAGATTTAGTGATTTTCTTCAATAATCTAGTGATATGTATGATGATTCAGTGATTCTTTTCAATAATCTAATGATTTTTTTTCACCAGGTGGCAACCCAGAACGAACCTTCTAGGAGACGGCTCTAGGCGTTTATCCCCCTCCCCTTTGGAAATTAACATTTATTAAATTTGAGAAAAAATGTTCTGACATTTTCATTAACCTAAGCACAACTAAATATAGAAAAAAGTCAAGACAAAAATAATGCTTGAAAAAGTGACTGGTTGGATATCATTCATGCCAATCCTTTGTACCAATTCAAATAAAAACGAGGGTGTTGCAAAAATATTAATAAAGAAGAAATAAATAATGGCAAAAGTATTAATAACGAAGGAATAAATCATGGCAAAGAAAAAAAATACATAAAAATATGTTCATCTGGTCCTGAATCTGAGATCTGGCACCAGAATTTATAAATGAAAACTAAACTTAGCTAGTCGATAAATACAAAGCATTGTTTTAAACTTCTAAAGAAGATATTTTGGTACAAGCAAAAGGTCTTGAGTTGCAAAATATGTCGTCTTGAACAAATGCTATTAAAAGTCAGCATAATAATTTTTTACTTGTAACTTGGGAAGAGGCTAGACAATGGTGAAAATTTTAGAGAATTTCATATTAAGAATAACGATTTCTAGCGATATTCCACCAGCCTTGTAGGGATTTAAAAAAATTTGAAGTGGTATCACTGGTGCCAACCCGCACTTGAAGTGTGACATGGAGATACTTGAGAAGGTCCACCATAGAGCAACCAAGCTCCCTTTTGCCAAAAAACAAATCTCCTACAAGCAAAGACTAGAAAAGTTTGACCTGCCAACCCTAACGCACTGTAAAAAGAGAGGAGATGTCATCCTTGCATTTAAGAAGATGACCAGTGACACCATCAAGCCCTTTTATTATCACAGTGAATACACCAGAACACAAGGAAATCCCATAACTGCATCAAAAATACAGCAGAAAGCATGAGAAGTTCAACTTCTTCACCAATTGCGTTTTTGGTATTCACTGTGGTATTAACTCAGCAAATCTACCGTGATTGGAGCAGCAAGTCATTAAAAACACAGTGGGACAAACCAGCATCATCGAGCAGGGTCTATTAGGTGCCACCCACCCCCTGTAGCCTCCAAATATGCCTGGCCTCCAATACATCTACTGACACCCAACAAGGAAACCAAACTGTCCTGTGTATATAAAAATAGTGAGGATCCACTTATGAACTGGGATATGAAATTGTGTTAAATGTCCTGTTGTTATGAACTATGTTAACTGTCCTGTATATATGTAAATAGTGATAATCCACTCACAAACTGTGACATGAAGATTATTGAGTCAACGTTACCTGGTGACATCTACAGGTTCTTCAACCTTAGTTGCTAGAAGATGCAAATTAAGGTAATTTAAGGTAAAAGAACTGACATTAAGTGTGACATTTCAGCTCAGGTTAGTGATATTGCCAATTGGGTATCACAGATTGAAAATTCACTGCAATCAGTGTGCTCTGTTTCAACTGTTCAGGACCTAGAGGTCTCAATTGTCTCAAGTTCCTGTAGCCCAATTAACTGAAACTGATGTTTGTCAGATAGCATGTTCAGAGCGCCAGCGTTTCGAAAGACGTTTGAATATTATTGAATATTGAATCTCCACCAAGACAGATGATGCTGTTTTCCTGTATAATTATTTGTTACACACCTATGGAGTTGACAAGGATGCCCCCCCCCTCCCCAGCAAAAGTAAAAAGACTTTCTAGTAGCCGTCAGCCCTCTGGTAGCTGCACCCCTCCTCTTCTTTTCTCTGTGCCATCAACTGAATTTGGAAAGCAAATAATACAGAAATGCTTTGAAACAAAAGGATCAATCAGTTTCCATGGTGATAGTCCAAAGGAAGATTGAAAAAAGCACAGAGCTCTAGCTGAGGAGTAGAAATGCAGAAAAGCTAAGCTAATGGAGAGGCAGATTTGATAATTTGTAAGGGTGCTATCATTAAAAAAAAATTGCCAGTTGGAGCAATCTCTCAACTGTCTTGTAGTGATCATAATAAAGTTTGAATACATTTCTCTTGTTTCTTCTGCAAAAGCTTGCTCATCTGCTGTTTCTTCTTTGTTGTTTCATAGTGCTGTATCCAACAGCTTTACCAGTCCTTTGGTTCCTGCTTACTCTAGTCCTGCATCCTCTCGGATTCCTCCCTCACAAGGAATGAGGTTCCTTAGCTCTAATGTTGATAGCCTCCGTAATAAGCTTTCTGAACTTCAGGATCCTAATAAGCTTTCTCATGCATCTTCAGGATTGGAGCGCAGGTTTAAAACCCACCGTTTTTCAGAGCAACGCCGAAAGTATTCACGACCCCCCCCCCTTGTTCGTGTTCCATTCGACTTTCAGTCTTAGCCCCCTGCATACCCGATACAGAGCAGTATACAACAGGAATCCATCCCTCGAAACAATCCTCCGCCCCAAGTACTTACGCGTGCCCAGTCAGTCCAACCCCCACAATCACTTCACTCAATTCGGACCATCCCCAAACCCCCCCTCCCTCATATTCCTCCCAAAAATCCACTTCCTTTCGACTCCTTTCTTCTCTGCCCATTTAAAGAACACTCCCAGCTTGACTTATTCCCAGATCACCAGGAAACCTTTCTCCCTTCCCTTGCACTTTATCCCCCCTGGCTACCCTACCAGTATGACTGGTTTAAAAGTAAGCAGGCAGAATGATCCTCTTTTAACACCTCCATGCAGAGTTTCTAAAACTTCAAATAGTTACCGCTGTTTAGAATCTCCGCTAGTACCTGCTCAATTAAATGCAATCGTATTTGAAAAATATGGATTTGATCCCCCTGTCCCTTGTTCTCACTATCCAAGTTTAGCCCCCGCCAAGAATTCCACTAGAACCCCTGACCGCATCTGTGATATAAAAAAAGTAAAGTGTAAAAACGGTACCTTCACAAGTCGCTTTCGATTACCCAAACTTTTGTTGAGCAACGTTGAAAGCCTTAACTTTGAAAAACTCAATGAATTAGACACCCTTTCTAAAATATATAGTTTAGATGTAATCGCTATTAATGAAGTTCAAGCTCAAAATTTGCACATGTTAAAGATTAACAATTTTTCTCAATTTATTAAACTCAGACCAGAAAACCACCCTCTAGGTAAGAAAGGTGGCGGAATTCTCTTCTTTATCCGTAATGCTTGATCTCAAAGTGAAATCCCAAGTCCGAGTGTTAATCCCTTTGATGAAGTTATGTGGGTGTGTGTTCGAACTAAAGTCTTGCCACATCCTTTTAATTTAATTTTCCTTTGTTTTTTTTATTACTCCCCTAATCAGCGATCCGCTGACAAAATAAATTTTATTGAAAAATTACATGCAAGAGCTGACTTTGTACTATCAAAATACCCAAATGCAGGAATTTTCCTGACGGGTGACGCAAACGATATAAGACTTGATTCTACATGTAACGCTTTTAATTTAAAACAGGTCGTTAATGTCCCTACTACAAAAGGCAATACTACTCTTGATTTAATTTGCACTAATCTTAGTTTTACTAATCGAACTATGTGTGCACTAATCAAAGTTTTACAAACCCGTCTCCACTCTGCCCCCTCTAGGGGGTAGTTACCACTTTAGCCTTTTCCTATCTCCGCTGGCTAAAGTTAAACAGTCATTTTCTATAACTGAAACCGCTTATAGACCTCTCACTGACTCAGGACTTTTCAATGTTGGCTCCTGGATTACTACTTAAAATTGGTCCACTGTGTATCAAACAAATGACGTTGACTACATGGCTTTGTCCCTCCAAAATCTATTGAGGAGTAATTATGAATTCCACTTCCCTGAGACAAAACTGTGAACGTTCTATAGAGAAGCTTATGTTACTGAGTCTTTTAGAATACTTAAAAGAAAGAAAATCCATTCTTTCAAAGCAGGTCGCATTACTGAGGCTAATAGTCTAAGGAAGTTCCTAAAGAAAAAATTAAGAAATGCAGCTTCTAATTATTATAGTAATAAAGTCAAAGATCTATATTCTAACAAGCCCAAGCAATGGTAGAGAAAAATTAAAGAAATATGCGGAAAAAGTCCTTCCGAAATTGATTTTCATCTCCCTGAACCCCCTAATAACACTGCCAACGATCTGAACTTGTACCTTGCTTCCATCGTGCAAAGTCTCCCCCCTTTCAAGTCCAACTATTCCTCCCAATACTTCCTTCCCCTTTATTTCTCCCTCTGATGTTATAAATAAAATTCTTAAGCTTAGAAAATCAAGTATTTGTCCCTTGTACATCCCAGTTGACTTAATTAAAGCCTTTTCGGACAAAATTGCTGAGCCTTTATCAAATATTTTCAACCACATCACAAAATTTGGTAAATTCCCAAGTTGCTGGAAACAAGGTTTTATAACACCTGTCCCTAAAAAATGCGCCAGTCTGACTTTCGTCAACATTCGCCCCATTACGTTCACTTCTGTTTTTTCCAAACTTTATGAAGGTTTCCTCTGTGACTGGCTTAAGGATAAAATTTGTCCGCGTAGACACCCGGCAGTTTGGTAACTTAAAGAAAACTTCCACCACCCATTACCTTGTGCACTTAATGCATACCATCGTAAGTAACATTGAGAAACCAAATGTCTGGCTAAACCTTGTTTAAGTTGATTTCCGAAGAGCTTTTGTCCTGGTTGACAACACCACCTCAATTCGTTCGCTACTGGTTAACTTCGAGATTGATCCTCTCTTAATTAATATTGTTATATTGTTTCTTTCCAATAGATCACAAGTTGTTAAATACAAAAATATTTTCTCTAACCCCCTCCCTAAATATTGTGGAATTCCTCAAGGAACCTTATTGGGACCACTTTTATTTCTAGTCATGATTAACGATATTGGTAAGGACTTTCCCCAAAGGTGGAAATACGTGGATGACTTGTCAATCCTTGAAGTATGTAAAAGGAATATTAAGAGACCCCCTTGAAATTCTAACCCACATTTTGGATGAAGCTAAGAACCTAAATATGAAAGTAAATTCCACTAAATCAAATATAATGACGATAAATGTCTTGAAATCTGTTTCCGCCTTCCTTGACCCTATCCCCCCAGATATTTCTGTGTCTTCCTTTAAATTACTTGGGGTTACAATTTCCTCTAATTTAAAGTGGAATATCCATGTGAAAGATATTGTCGTAGAGCTAATGCATCCATGTCTCTCCTTAAGCTCTTGAATAAATTTAACGTCCCCCCCTCCCATTATTTAAGGATTTGTACCTCATTTGTCTGCCCGCATCTTGAATATGCTTGTCCAGTTTGGCATCCTGGCATCTCCCGTGATGAATCAGATAGAATTGAATCTATTCAAAAAAGAGCCCTAAGAAGTATTTTTAAAGAAACTTTGGTACCATATTCACTCCTTCTAAAAAAGGCCAAGCTGGATACTTTTGAGCACAGGAGAGGAAGGTTGTGCCTCCGTTTTGCAAAAAATGCAATAATAAATCCTTGCACGGAAAAAATTTTCCCCAATAGACACTCCCTATCCAGACATCGCCTGCAACGCACTGTTTCTGAGCCCGTCCCTATCTTGTCCCCCATCCGTTGTTTAACCTCCAGATATGAAAAAACCTTTGTCCCCTTCATTACTGATCAAATAAACCATTAGTTTTTTTGTTTTTTTTTTGTGTAATGGTGATACCCATGTTGGTGTCCGTTTGGCTCTTGCGTTCCCTCCCCTTTTTATATACTCTCTTAAAAACCTTTTTAAAATTATTTTTATCTCATATTTTTATTTGTGTTTTGTTTTAGTTTGTTTCTTTTTAACCTTCGAACATTTGACACTTTTGTTTTTTAGACAAATTATTGGATTTGCCTTTCTGTTATTATTTTTTTTGGCATTGTTCATCCATTTTTTTAGTTTTTGTGTTATTTATATTTCTTTTTTTATTATATGACCCCAAAATGCGAATTCGGCCCTTCGGGGCTTGTGATAGTCATTTTTTGAAATAAATATCTTATCTATTATCTATCTTATCTACCTTTTGTATGATATCAGAAGAAGTAGATGTTGCAGTAATTACAGAAGTTTCACCAAAAACACCTTGTCAGTCTTATCCAACTCTTTTCTAATCTGAATTCTCCACTGCCACAGAGTGTGCTTATATAAAAGAGATGGACTCATTCAATGGTTAGTCTAAATCAATTTAGTTCTCTGACTACTGATGGAATTCAGCCTGTGGGGATAAAATCAAACAATCTCAATTGTAGTGGGTGTTGTTTACAGAAGCCCCAGTTCTCCCTGTGTTTTGGACTCTGAATCTCATTTGGCTGTAATGCTATCTCATGTGACGTCCAATTTTGCCAACTATGATCTTGTCCTTTTGGGGGACTTTAACCTTCCTGAAATCCAAAGGATTGATGGATCTGGTTTTTGTAAAAGTGATTCTCCTTTTTTGTCTGCCATCTCTGATATTTCCCTCTGTCAAAAAATCTCACAACCAACTCGTTTCAGGGAAGCTCAAGTCTCCAACACTCTTGACCTGGTTATTCTCAGTGACTCTGACCTTCTGATCAAGAATGTAATAACCACACCTGTTGGTAATAGCAACCATACTATAGTAATTACTTTGGAGTTATGTCTGCCTACCAAACAACCTTCTTCTAAGCAACAAAAATATGTAAACTACAATTCAGACATTTTTAGACATCTCCTGCCCTCTCCCTGCCCAAGATCCTCCCTCCAAAAACTTACGAATTTACCTTAAAATTACACCCACTACCCCCTTTGAAATAAAAATTATCACTGCAATAAGAGTTGCAATTTTTAAATTGCTAAAATCAATGTTCTCTCTTAACATTAACCGTGATGGATCTCTGCTTATAGCTGTAGAAGATCAGAAATCAGCAGATACAATAATTAACCTTAAATCCCTTTTGAATATCCCAATTATTGCATCTAATTGGAACCCAAAACAATCACCAACAAAAATTGTAGTTTACAATGTTCCCCCAGAGATATCTACTCAGGAGTTAAAAGAAGGCCTCTCAGAGAGGGCTGGAAACACAATCCCAGTTGAGGATGTTACCCAACTTGGAAAACCTAATTCTACTGGCCTAAAAACTAGTAGATCCTTCTTATTCACACTAAAGGATAAAATTGATATCCCAGAAAAATTATTCCTATTTGGGCAAATCAAACCACACAAGGAATACAAACCTAAACCTATTCAGTGTCAGAAGTGTTTCAAACTGGGACACACGACAAACAAATGCAATGAAATTCTCCAAGAGTGCAGTAATTGTAAATCTTTCCATCCTAAAGAGCTGACAACTTGCAAAAACACCCAGCCTACATGCATCAATTGCAAAGGTCCACATGAATCTACAAATAAATCATTATGCCCTGCATACAAGAAAAGAGCTCTAACACTCCAAATATCAACAGAGAAGGCCATCCCATACCCCTTTGCAGCAATGGAAGCAAATGCTGCCCAACAATACCAAATAAAGCCTGTAATGAAACCAACCAAACCCCCCACGTCAACTGCCCCAAATGCATCAAGCACCCCATATAAAACAACATCTTCTAAGCCCCCTAGCTCAAATCCCTATCAGAAGGAATCACCAAGCCAGCAAGCCTCGTTTTCCAGTGAGATGAGGCCAGCCTGGCCCTCCCTCCCAAGAAGAAACAAACCAGAATCACTACCAGGAATCAATCCCTTAACCACCAAACAGGATGCACTACCAAAAATGCAATCCCCAAATATATACTTATTCATTCTAAACTGTAATGCAGTTCAGGCCATGAACATACATCAACTACAGAAAACAAAAATTATTGCAGAATTGGCAAAAATATACATCCCAGATGATATGCTCATTCAAGCAAAAAAAGATCTTGCTTTACTTTTAACAAAGCTGAACATTGATACACAGTCATATGAAGAATAAATCAACAACACAACATTTATCAATACTCCAATGGAATGTAAGATCACTCACAGAAAATAAGCTAAATGAACTAATATCATTTATGAATAATAATTCCATTAATATTGCTTGCCTCCAGGAAACTCATTTAACCCAAAATCAACAACTCAAGTCTCTGGGATACACTATCCTGAGAAAGGATAGATCTTCAGAGAGAAAAGGAGGTGGTGTAGCTTTATTAGTTAATAATAATATAAAATTTTGTGGCATCAATTTTCCAGATTTTGAAAATGATGTTGATGTAATTGGTATAAGTGTTTGGCTGAATAATTTAAAAACCTACATAATAAGCTTTTATAACCCTAATGGCCAAACTTCAGATGCCAAGGATTTCTTTAATTATATAAATAATTCTAATATGTTAAAAAACATCATTATTTGTGGTGATTTCAATGCCCACAGCCTTTTGTGGGGGAATAAACCAGCAAATAAAGCTGGTAAATTTATTGAGCATATGACTTCAAATAATAATGAATTAGCTGTTGCTACCCCTCCAAACCTAAATACATATTTTAACCCCAAAAGTGCCAAATTCTCCACAATTGACCTACAAATTGTGTCTTTAAATTTTTTGAACAAAATTTACATAAATAAAATTGATAGTCTGTGTACAGACCCCTTTGCTATAGTTTGCTCCCTAAATGAACCTGCTGAAACTTCATCTCATACCTCCAATTATATCAACGCTAAAGCAA
Source organism: Artemia sp. Qi Xiang Cuo (assembly GCF_049724085.1). Taxonomy (NCBI): domain Eukaryota; kingdom Metazoa; phylum Arthropoda; class Branchiopoda; order Anostraca; family Artemiidae; genus Artemia; species Artemia sp. Qi Xiang Cuo. The sequence goes on from NC_142798.1 coordinate 62,452,399, forward strand.
ATTGGTCTATTTTCCAAAATAAGCTAAATGATGAAATTACAAGTTTCACCCAAAGTTCATGCATTTCTAACACAACAGTTGACACACATGCTGAAGCCTTGACATCTTTACTAATAAATACAGCTAATCATGCTATCCCCAGGACAACACCTAAGAAAACATTCCCTAAACAAATTCCTAAAGCATGGTGGACAAATGAGTGCCTAAATAAATGGAAGATAAAAAAGGCAGCTAGGACAGAATTCATAAAAAAACCAACACCTACTACATATTTAAAAAAATTACAAGCAGAATCTAATCTAAAAAGGACTATAATAGATGCTAAATATAAATACTGGAATAATTTTGCAAATAATCTCTCCAGAGAAACGCATGAGCCAATTATACATAAAGTCATAAGCCACATATGTGGGAAAAAGACTTCTCCCAACCCACTCCTGTATGAGCTCATACATAATAATACCCATTATGACAATGATATTGAAAAGGCTAACCTATTTGCAACTCTTTTTGTTAATAAGCTAACATCAAACAATCAAAGAAATCTGTCCACAATTCCTATGAACCCTAGTTACCAACCACGCCCGGGATCCGAGTACATAACTAATCCATTTTCAATCCAGGAATTGAATAATGCAATACATCATATTAGGTCCAAAACTAGCAGCAGCTATGACAATATACACCCTACATGGATAAAGAATCTCACACCTTCATACAAACAAGAACTGCTAAATTGTTATAATCACGCTTGGGCATCCTCTAGGTTCCCCAATATATGGAAATGTTCGTCCCTCCTACCAATCCTAAAGAAAAATAAACCAAAAGATAACCCTGAGTCTTATAGGCCCATAATGATTACACCTGTGATGGGGAAAATAATGGAGAAAATGATTTATCACAGACTCCTCTGGTTTGTTGAGAAAAATAACATGATTCCACACACTCAAACTGGATTCAGGAAATACCACTCCTCAACAGATGCTTTCATTTTGCTAACAAATGCAATAAATGAATCTTTCTCAAAAAATAATATCCTAGTGGCAGCTTTCCTTGATTTTGAAGGAGCATATGACAATGTGAACCACCAAATCCTTTTAAATAAACTTGCAAACCTTGGAGTACCTCCCAAGCTAGTATCCTTTATTAAATCCTTCATAGAAGTGCGAAGTTTCATTGTTTGTGTTGGTTAAGCCTCTTCACCCCAAAAGACAATATCCAAAGGCCTAGCTCAGGGAGCAGTCCTCAGTTGCCTCCTATTTGCCCTATATCTCTGGGACATGAACCTACCCCACACGAATCTACAATATGCTGATGATCTGGTGCTATGGTCATCTGGCAACACCTTTCAGATAGCACAGTCAAATCTGCAAAAGTCACTTTTCCAGTTTGAAAAATTCTCTCAACATTCAGATTTACCCATTGCACCCACCAAGTCAAAAATAATCCAATTTCACAGGAAGCGAAACCATGTTAATGCAAAACTAACTCTAAATAAAACAACTATTCCAGAAGATAATAATATTAATTACCTAGGTCTCATGCTTGACCAAAAACTTAATTTCCACCTCCACATTTCAAACACAATAAAAAAATGTTATAGAAAAGCAAATATACTAAAAAGACTTCTTTCCACACCCTGGGGTTGTAAGGAGAAAACCTTACTCCAGTTTTATAAATCACATATAAGACCCCATATTGATTATGGGCTCATTGTATATGGTGCATGTGCAAAGACCCAGATGCAAAAAATTGAAACAACACAAAATGATATAATACGTCTCATATTTGGTCTTAGGAAACCCACAAGCACCAAGTTTCTGCTTATGGAGAGTGGATTAACAACAATAAAAGATAGACGTAGCTTTCTCTTGATAAAACATCTTACAAAAATTGAATCAAATAGCTCACACACATTACATAATTGGTTAAGAAATCCAGCCATGTATAGAGGTATTGCAGATGAGTATGCCAATATTCAAAAGAAGTTCCCTGTACCAGCAAAGTCTATTGCACCTACTTTCCCCCAATCCCCTCCATGGAATTGGTCATTTCCCATAATAAATACTGAATTTTCAAAATGGAATAAAGATTTAACCCCCATTGCTTTTGTTCAGAAAAAATTTGCAGAACTTAATACAATTACCTATAAAAATCACTTCCAAATGTTTGTTGATGGGTCAAAAATGAATGAGAAGGTTGCAAGTGGTGTTTTCCTTCCTCACCTGAAAATTGCAATGGGCGAGAGATTATTTAATAATTTATCTATAATGTCTGCTGAATTAAATGCCATAATCATGGCATTAGAACACCTTAAGCAAAACCAATCTTTGATTGAAAATTTGAATAATATTATCATCTATTCCGACTCTTTATCAAGCCTTGAGTTGCTGGCCTCAGCTCCTCAATATAAGTTGGACATTGACACTTATCATTGTCTCAGTATTATTGATAATCTTGCTTCAAGTGGTATAAACACTTACTTTCAGTACATTCCCAGCCACTCTGGCATAAGTGGTAATCATCAGGTTGATGAAATAGCAAAAAATGCTATAAATATTGACCAGCCAAGTGGGAGACCAATCCCAATTAGAGATATTTACCGATGGAGGCTATCAGATATTAATTTTAATAAGATTAATCCTATCCTTTCCCCCTTTCCCAATAAGTATCTTTCTAAAATTTATCATAGAATTTGTTCTGGAACAAATGGACTAAATTTCCTTGCATTCTCATATAAGCTTTCTAATTCAAGTGGCTCAATTCCCCTGTCCCCTCTTTGCAGGCATTGTAATATGAATAATGAAACAATTGACCATTGTCTATTTGAATGTAATATGCTGACGTCTGCACAACATACCTTGCTTTCTAAACTGTTAAAATACTTCAAACACCACAAAATCCCACTATCAGTCAAGAGCCTAGCCAACTATACCTGCACACAGAGCATAGAAATCGACATCTATCATCTTATATTTGAACTCCTAGAGTCGAAAGATCTGCTGAAAGATATCTGAATATATCTAATAAATATGAGGCAATCAAGCCAGTAGCTCTGTAGCCCACAGAGTGAAGCAGAAGGAAAAGGGCTAAATAGTTTTACTGAAAAGCCCGCCTGCAGTTAAATAGAAGAAGAAGAAGACATCAGTGTCAGAAAAACTTGCCAATGTCAACTGCAAAAAGCTTATTACTGATGATATTGATGAGATCAAACGTAAAAACGGGATTCTAAATGTTAAAGTCTTGCACCAGAATTTTTCAGGCAAGAGAGGCAAAAAGTTTACCATTTTTAACTACTAAAGTAAGCAAGCTAATCATAGGCAGCGCGCTAGTGCTGCCTTAGTAAAGAATGATGTGGGAACAATGTGTTTTTTATTTGTTTTTTTTTCTCCATACCCGGGCACTTCGTATCGAAGAAGTTGTCGTAGAAACTTTTAAAAGGGCTCATTCGACTGGAAATTGGAGTGGCTCGTGCCCTTTTTAATAGTTGAAAGTGATTGGAGGGAAACTAGCCCCCCCCCCATTCCCCCAAACACAGCCAATCAAAATTTTGATATACCCATTTTGTTCAGCATAATTGATTTCCACATAGAAAATAAGTTTTTGAGGAGGACACTCCCCCACAACCCTCAGGGCAAGGGTTTTAAGTTATGCCCTGGGGGCGTATAAGGTTTTTATAGAAGGCGTTGTCATAGAAACTTCAAAACAGGCTCATTAGATTGGAAATTCATAGGGCTAGTGCCCTTTTTAGTAGTCGAAAGTGATTGGAGGGCAACTAGCCCCCCCCCCGACCGCCCCCCAGTCCCCCCAAAAAATCCAATCAAAATTTTGAGATAGCCATTTTGTTCAGCGTAGTTGATTTCCAGATAGAAAATATGTTTTTGAGGAGTACACTCCCCCACAACCTTCAGGGCAAGGGTTTTAAGATATGACTTGGGGGCATATAAGGTTTTTATAGAAGGTGTTGTCGTAGAAACTTGAAAGAAGGCTCATTTGATTGGAAATTCAAGGCTAGTGCCCTTTTTAATAGTCGAAAGCGATTGGAGCCCCCCCCCCCGCCTATCGTTCCCCCCAACACCTCCAATCAAAAGTTTGAGATAGCCATTTTGTTCAGAGTAGTTGATATCCACAGAGAAAATATATTTTTGAGGAGGAAACTCCCCCAGAGCCCTCGGGGCAAGGGTTTTAAGTTATTCCCTGGGGGCATATAAGGTTTTTAAAGAAGGCGATGTTGGCACAATGTATTATTTATTAATTTTTATTTTTTTGGTTTTAGAGCAGGGCACTTTGTATCAAAAAAGTTGTCATAAAAACTTTGAAAAGGGCTCATTCAATTGGAAATTGGAGTGGCCTGTGCTGTTTTTAATAGTCGAAAGTGATTGGAAGGCGACTAACACCCGCCCCTCATGCCCACCTTTTCCCCAAACACATCTAATAAAAATTTTGAGATAGCCATTTTATTCAACCTAGTTTTAAGTTCTGAAAATTAGGTCTTTGAGGATGACGACCCCCCCCCCACCGCCCTCAGGGAAAAGGTGGTAAATTATGCCCAGGGGGCATATAAGGTTTTCATATAACGCGTTGTCGTAGAAACTTCAAAAAGGGCTCATTTGATGGGAAACTGAAATGGGTAGTGCCCCTTTTAATAGTCGAAAGTGATTGGAAAGCAACTAACACCCCTTCCACTTCCACCATTTCCTCAAACACATCCAATAAAGATTTTGAGAAGGCCATTTTGTTCCATGCAGTTCAAAGTTCAGGAAATTATACCTTTGAGCAGGACATTCCCCCACAGTCTTCAGGGCAAGGGTTATAAGTTATGCCATGGGGGCATATAAGGTTTTTATTGAAATCTTTGTCATAGAAACTTGAAAAGGGGCTCATTCAATTGGAAATCCAAAGGGATAGTGGCCTTTTTAATAGTTGAAAGTGATTTCAACTATTAAAAAATTGGAGGGCAACTAGGCCCCCTCCCAGGCTCATTTTTCCCAAATTCACCAGCTCAAAATTTTTAGATATCCATTTTGTTCAGCATAGTCAAAATATCTAATAACTGTGTCTTTGAGGCCCCCTCAGTCCCTGGGGGAAGGTCTGCAAGCTATGAACTTTACCGATTGTTAACATATAGTATTGGTTATTGGTAAGTATACAGCCATTTTCAGGGGGATTTTCTTCTGGTGGGGGGGGGATTGATTTACATGGGACAATCGTTCCATGGAGGAATTCTTCATGGGGGAAGTGGATTTCCATGAAGGGGGCACTGGATTTCCCAGCATTGTTTTAAAAACAGTCAGAAATTAAACAAAAAAACAAGTTTTTTCAACTGAAAGTAATGAGTAACATTAAAACTTAAAATGAACAGAAATTACTACATATATGAGAGGGTTTGTCCCCTTGTCAATTCCTCACTTTTTATGCTAAAATATTTTTTAGTAATTTTATTAGAGCTATTTATTCTAATTAAACAGCCTACCATTCCCCCAAACAAATCCAATCAAAATTTTGAGATACCCATTTTGTTCAGCATAGTTGATTTCCAGATAGAAAATATGTTTTTGAGGAGAACACTCCCCCACAACCTTCAGGGCAAGGTTTTTACCTTCAAGGGCAACCTTGAAGAAGAATCCCTGCTCTGTATCCTTGTTTTTATTTATTTGTGATCTCAATATGTCCAGTAATTTGATGACTCTGGTAATTGTATTCTTTTGATCTCTATGCATGTTCTAAGTGGAGTTCCTCAGGAAGTGTTTTGAGTCCTGTACTATTTAATATCTTCATCAATGATGCTCTTTCCTTTATCAGCAGTAAATCAACTCTTTATGCAGACAACCTGAAGCTTTTGGGACCAGCTCTGTCCTGTGAAGATCATGCCAGGCTACAAAATAATTTTCAAATGCTGGGTCAATGGGCTGAGGCCTGGCTTCTTAAATTCAATGTTGCCAAGTGCTCTTCTTTCTCTTAGGCCACTCACTCTCCTCTGTATATGATGAGCAGGATCTTGGTGTCACTATTAAAGACATAAAAGTTCTTGAAGATGTGCAGAGACATGCCACTAAAGTGATATTTGGCATGCGCAAGCTTTCCTACCCTGTAAGACTATTAATGATGAATCTCCCTACACTTGATTACAGGAGAAATAGAGGGGGTGGCATTTTAACCTACAAGTTATTGAGGCTAATACTCTCCCAGCATTATTCCCTACTTTTGGTACCAACTCAAGAACTAGAGGTCACCACCTGAAACTTATCAAGCTGTCTACAATATCTAGAGTCCGTACTCAATTCTTTTCATCATGTATTGTCAACAGTTGGAACAGACTATCTAATGAAACGGTTACTGCTGAATCCGTTGATGTTTTCAAACAAAGGCTAGATGCTGAGTAGTCCTCCAGAGAGTGTAAACTCAATTGGGATCCTACTGAACATGGAATAGTGCCTGGTCACTAATGAACTTTGTATACAACTCGAGTCATCATTCTGGAGCTCTACAAGGAGCAATCCTTAGATTGCTCTTAGCTGCAATTAAGGAAACCAAATCCTTAAGATTGCTCCTAGCTGCTGCAATTTAAGGCAAATAAAAAAGCTCCCCTAAAGTTGGAAGCAAGCGCATATCCAACCAATCTTCAAAGGGAATAGTAATACTCTTGTGACCCATTTAAAGTACAGCAAATTGCATATTGATGGTGAACATGGTTTGCATAAGGATATGTCAGCTGAAAAGAACTTTTGTATGAAACTGCAACAATTTTTTTTTTAAATCAGTAAACCAGTTAATGCCTGTCAGGTATGCAATCTTTTAAGCCTTATAAATCAGTTGTAGTCAGAACGCATTTTTACAACAGGCTAAAAACCAGATTTGAAACCTGATTTCATGGATTATGTTGAGCTTATTTCTGCTAGAACTGCCCATACCTGCAGTGGCAGAGTAGGCTAAAATGTCTGTACCAGTACCTGAATGTAATATTTTTTTTTAGTGCAAGGAGCAACATTTAATTGCCACAAGGTAATGAATGCATTTATTATACATTTAGCATTTAATATACTATAAGGAGGTTAAAGGTTTGATTCTATTTAAATACATAAAATTGAAAAAGTAAAATTGTTTTTAACAATAAATAAAATTGAATAAAAAACATTTGAATAGTGTAATATGTATTTTCATTTCAATGCTTTAATAACTGGAAAAGAGAATATTTGTAACATAATTTGCTTTCAGTGAAGCACCAATGATGCAGAAGGCTAAATTTTTAAAGTTAGGAAAGGAGGCAGTAGCTAAATTCTTGTTTGTAGTGGAACTAAATTTGGCATGAACAGTCTTGGGAAGAAATAAGGTTAAACTAAACATTTGATATATAATGATGTCAACTGCTGAAAAGCCAATCAGTTCAAAATTTGATTTCATTATAATTTCATTTTTTATTTTCACTGCTGTAATAAGTTTGTAAGAAAATGTTTGAAATAAAGCGTCATTTTCAGTAAAGCGCCAATGACAGTAGGTTTTAGACTTTTACAGTTAGGAATGGAGGCATCACCCATACTATTCTTTGAATTGATTTTTGTTCGTTTCAAGCTTTATTCATTTTAAGGTTTATTTATTCATTTGTGTTAGTAAATGTTGTATGTTTGTTTGCTATGATGGTTTATTTAGTTTCTGTTCGTTTTGGGATTCATTTATGCTACAATAGTAAAAAATTCTTGTTCGTTTTAAGCTCGATTTGCAAATTCAATTTTAGCTGAACTCGTTTTAAGATATACTTATTCATTTATATTAGTGCAACAAAAGAACAAAAACGAAATCAATACAAAACTAGAAGAATGGCACAACAAGAACAGTGCAAGAAGAGATAAGAAAACTAGAAACAATATTTATTTGTATAAAAAGAAAAACAATTGACCCCCTCCCCCTCCTGTACAAAAAAGCAAACCAAATGTATTTAAGCTACCCCCACCCCATCCAGGTAATAAGAGTCCAGCCTAATGCAGGTTAGATTTTAAATACTTTTAGTTTTGTAGACAAGCAATTCTGATTTTACCCTCTTTTCTTCACTTGATTGGTTGCAATTTCCTTTTTTCTTTTTGCTAGTCATTTCTGTTTTTTTCTGGTTTTAATCAGCATTTAGCATGCCTCATTTGACACATCTAAAGATATTAGCAATCTTTTTTTTATCTTTCCTTGTCCTTTTTGGTGGTTGGTGTTTACCCCCCCCCCCCTGGAAAATACACCCCACAGAAAATAACTACCCATGGAAAATGTCCCCCCAGAAAAAAAACATGAAAAATACTCCCACCCCCTGAAAAATATTACCCCCATGCAGCTGGTTGGTCTCCAATCCCTTTGGACTTCAAAAAAAAGGATCAGAACCCTCAATTTCTGATCTAATGAGCACAGTCCAAAGTTTTCAGGATTTCCTGGCATGATCTTATTAAAGATCAGAAATTAAAATGTTAAACAAATTAAGTTTTTTCAACTGAAAGTAGAGAAAAACACTGGAAAGACAAAAATTAGTCCATATATGAGTGGGCTGCACCCTTCTAAATACCTTGCTCTTTAAACTTAAGTCCCCATTACTTTGACAAAGCTTTTATTCTAATTAAGCGGCCCTAATGTTTGTGAAGTCTTTCTTAAAGAATTGATAAAAAGCCAAAATTTAGCATAAAGAAAGAGGGGCTTATGAGGGGGAAGCACTCTCATATATTTGTATTTTTTGCCAGAAGAAAGATCACAGACATGTGTTTGTTTTTTTCCAGGGGTGATTGTATTGACCCACTGGTCCAAGAATTGCTTGAGAGGGATCATTCAAATGGAAATTAAAAGTTCTAGTTCCCTTTTTAAGTGACCAAAAAATTGGAGGGTGACTAGGCCCCCTCCCAAGCTCATTTTTCCCAAATTCACCAGATCAAAATTTTTAGATAGCCATTTTGTTCAGCATAGTCAAAATATCTAATAACTGTGTCTTTGAGGCCCCCTCAGTCCCTGGGGGAAGGTCTGCAAGCTATGAACTTTACCCATTGTTAACATATAGTATTGGTTATTGGTAAGTATACAGCCATTTTCAGGGGGGATTTTCTTCTGGTGGGGGGTGGGGGGATTGATTTACATGGGACAATCTGTCCATGGAGGAATTCTTCATGGGGGAAGTGGATTTCCATGAAGGGGGCACTGGATTTCCCAGCATTGTTTTAAAAACAGTCAGAAATTAAACAAAAAAACAAGTTTTTTCAACTGAAAGTAATGAGTAACATTAAAACTTAAAATGAACAGAAATTACTACATATATGAGGGGGTTTGTCCCCTTGTCAATTCCTCACTTTTTATGCTAAAATATTTTTTAGTAATTTCAAAAGAGCTATTTATTCTAATTAAACAGCCTTTGCAATTCAGGCATCATTCTTAAAGAATTGGAGCAAGATTTGAACTTTAGCATAAAGAGCAATGTATTGACAAGGGGGCAAGCCCCTCATATTATATATATATGAGGAAGTTCACCCCCTTGTCAATGCCTTGCTCTTTATGCTAAAGTTCCAATTTTGTTAAATAATGGCCAACATAAGCAAAGATTTGTTTGTCTTATTTTCCAGCCAATCTTAGCATGTAATTTTACCTTAAGAAGCTTCATAACTATGATTTTTATGTAATAATAAACCAAAGATAGTGTATATCTTTGGCTTGTGGTTGTTATTAAATAAATAAAACAAGTGACCCCCTTGTCAATGCATTGCTCTTTATGCTAAAGTTCCAATTTTGTTAAATAATGGCCAACATAAGCAAAGATTTGTTTGTCTTATTTTCCAGCCAATCTTAGCATGTAATTTTACCTTAAGAAGCTTCATAACTATGATTTTTATGTAATAATAAACCAAAGATAGTGTATATCTTCGGCTTGTGGTTGTTATTAAATAAATAAAACAAGTTTTTTTCAAACTGAAAGTAAGGAATAACATTAAAACGTTAAAACGAACATAAATTATTACGTATATCTTTTAAAAGTCTTTTCTTTAAATCATTTCAGTCATTTGAGAATTGCTCAACTTGTGACTTTCATTTTCATAAAAAGTTTTGACCTCTTTGACCATTTTGTTACTATGCCTTACAAAATTAGTTCTGCAAATATTGCTAATCTAAGCTACATGGGAGAATCTTTCCATGGAGAAATTTCTCATGGGGGAAGGGAATCCATGTAAGGGTGAGCTGGATTTCCTGACTTATTTAAAAACAACCAGCAATTGAATGAAAAACAAGTTTTTTTCAACTGAAAGTAAGAAGCAACACTAAAACTTAAAAAAACAGAAAATATTACATATATGAAATGGGTTGCCTCTCCTCAATAGCTTCTTGTGCTAAAGTTTCTTTTTTAACTTTTAAAAGAGGTTATTATTCTAATTAAACAGCCTTTGTGATTCAGGAGTCATCAGATAATAAAGTAAAGGCCATACAGCTCCATTTTAAAGAATAAACTAAATATTAAAGAATAAGTGAAACCCAAAACAAAAAGAAATTAAATAAACAATCATAGCATAAAAACATACAACAAGTAATAATATAAATGGATAAACAGATCTTAAAGCAAGTAATGCTTAAATTGAATATGCAAATCAAGCTTAAAACAAAAAAAAATAAATAAACAATCAATGCCAATGAGCATACACTAGATATTAATGGAAATGAATAAATAAATCTTAAAACGAGTGAAACTTAAATTGAATATGCAAATCAAAATTGAAACAAACAAAAATCACTACAAACAAGAGTTTGAGTATTGTCTCCTTCTCTCATTGTAAAAGTCCAAAACCTACTACATCATTGGTGCTTTACTGAAAACTATATGTGTCTTGAACAATCTTGAGAAGTATAAACAACATCAAATTTAATATTTGATTTAAAATAATATTAATTGCTGAAAGCTCATCAGTTCAAAATTTTACTGTAATTTTAATGTTTATTTTCAATATACCCAACTTGATTGTAGTGATTTTTGTTCATTTCAAGCTTGATTTGTACATTCAATTTAAGTTTCACTCATTTAAGATTTGTTTGTTAATTTAGATTAATATCTATTGTATGTTTGTTTGCATTGATTGTTTACTTAATTTCTGTTTGTTTTGAGTTTCATTTATAATTCAATAGCAATATATTTTTTTTGGTTTTAAGCTTGATTTGCATATTCAAGTTAACTAATACTTGCTTTAAGATCTATTTATCTATTTATATTTTTACTTGTTGTATGTTTTTTGCTATGATTGTTTATTTAATTTCTGTTTGTTTTGGGTGTCATTTATTCTTTAATAGTAATTTCTGGTTGTTTTGAGTTTGAATTTATGGATGGGGGGTTACAGTAAACCAAGTTGCATTTAGGAATGATATAAGTGTTCTAAAAAAAATTGCTTTAGGACTTGTAATATTTCCTTGTGGGGAGGAGTAATTGTAAATCAGAACCTTATTTTGTCCTATCTAATGACCTTATTTATCCTTAAGATGCTTTAAAAGACATTTGTAGGGCATTGTTTAGGCTCTAGATGTATCCCTGAAAGATTTATATACCTAGGCTAGCTTAACTACATTCTAAGAAACCAAAAGACCTCATATCAAGAATTATGTGCTATGTCCAAAAGCTCTTTATTAAGGCAACATAGACCTACATATATTTTAAGGTGCTAGTTCAGAATTCTTCCTCATCAGAAGGAAAAACTATAAAATTCTGTAAAGAAAGCTTGTAAAATTATAAAATAGTCTACTTACTTATATCATTTGGAAAAACCCTTCATTTTACCCTACCCTCTTTAATATTCAAACAGTCTATATAGCCCATATTACATATACTTAAATCAAGACTCAAATTACATATAGAATTAAAATCAAGTTGGTGGACAATGAATAAAAAAGTAAAGAGCCATGGCTAATTGGAGAAAAAGCCAAGAAAGATAGTTTGAGTGAGAGGCCAAAGCTGACAAGCTTTTTTCAGAATTGCTTGTTGATAGATAGTCTATTTTTTCATTTCTTGATTTTGCTTCTTTTACAGTTAAATCTATTTGAAGAAAAGAGTGAGATGTAAAAAATACATGGTTTGGGCATTATATTTACATATAAAGAGGATAAGGGTAAAGTAAAGTGTTTTAGGAATGATATATGTGGTAAAAGTATTTCAGATTTTTTTTTTTTTTTTGAAATTCTGGACAAGGTAATTTTTGCTATCTTGGAAAGAAGTGAGGTTAGGAAAATGGAAACTTTTGGGGATGGATCTCTAAGACTAAATTATGTCCTGGAAAAATATTTTGAAGTACTTAAATCTACTCCCTCTAGAGGGCACTGACCTTTAAAATCTTTGTGTTGTAAAAGAGAAACCTTGCAAAATAGATCTTCTGCTTAAATAAAGTACATGAAAAGAATTTATAGCTTCATAACTTTGTTCAATCCAAATTTATGAGGTTTCAAAGATCTGCAAATACATTTCCTAAATTTACAAGAAGAAAAAACTGATGATTTGGTCCAAAATTCTACTCAAATAACAGGAATTGTTTTTCAAAACTAAAACCAGAGAATAAGAAACAGAAAACTGAAGTATAATGTTGTTTTGTCAAAATTTGAATAGGTCTAGTCAAGTAGGTCTTGTCAACCTGTCAAGTAGGGGAAATTTCTAAGACAAGATCTTGGAGTCATTGTTGATCATTGGCTGAGTTTCAGTACCCATGCAAAATCTGTATCTTTTTCTGCCTTCCAATCCCTTGGACTTATTAAAAGAACTATCTCTAGCTGGCGTCCTAAAGTATTTATGAAGCTCTACAAGGCACTGGTTTGTCCATGTCTTGAGAATGGAATGTCCCTGGCATCCCCCTATTTTAAGAAGGACAGGGAAATACTAGAAAAAGTACAGAGAAGAGCAACTAAGATGGTTGATGGCCTCAAACAAGTGCCATACAAAGAGCATTTGCATCATCTGAAGCTCCCTACTCTCACATACCAGAGGAAACAAGGTGACATGATTCTAACCCAAAAAGTCATTTCAAAAAATACTCTTCCTGGTCTCCTTGCTCCCCCAGAATGCCTTGTGACAAGAGGACATTCAATGAAAATTTTCAAAAAGCACTCTTCTATCCAAGAGAGAAGCCATTTCTTCAGCCAATGAATAACCAACTTGAGGAATCAGCTCTCCAAAGATACGGTGTCTGCAGACTCGACAATTGCCTTCAAGCAAAGACTTGACAAAGATTGGCAACAGGAGTTCCTCTACAACTGGGAAGCTGCTGAGTCTACAACCTGAATTTAGCAAGCGAATCACAACAAACAAACAAAACAACCATTAGATGTCATCACGGAGCATTACAAGGATGGAAAATCCTTAAATTTGCTCCAATTTAAGGTAATAGAAATCAGAAGAGAGTTAACATAGAACCTTGGCAATGTTATCCAAGAGTGTGTTTTTAGCCCTGGATTTATTAGCCTACTGAAAGTTTCATTTTCCTAACCTAATCCCTTTGTAACATAGCAAAAAGGGTAAATATTTTGTTGTTCATATTATTGACTTACAAACAAATTGATCATGCCACTAGTAATACTTGATTTAAACTTATTATTTCACTGTAAATCCATTTTGTATAATTCATAATTATTAATTTGTCAACATTAAGTTGATTTAAAAAACAAATCCACCATGTTTTCTACTTGTTCTGTTAGGCTGCTTAAAAACTACCATTTCATATATATGTCCAAAAATATCAAAGCTGACAGAAGAAACATGGAGGATAGAAAAATTGTTTTGAATATTTTATCCAACTTAGTTATGATAAATCAATTCTTGTAAATCAATCTATTAATTTTTCAATTAAAATCAAGCCATTAAAATCAAGCCATCATGCCATTGGCCAATTGGAGACAAAGCCAAGACAGGTAGTCTGAGTGAAAGACAAAGCTGGAATAAGCCTTTTGTAATTATTCTGAATATTATATTCAACTTATTCATGATAAACCAATGCTTGTGGATTCTGTAGGTTAAAAATAATGGATTTACAATCAAACAGTAAGTTTAAAATCCATGGTTTAAGCCTTTTTTATACCTCAAAAATAGAAATTTTCTTGTTAATTTTCAAGGGTTCAAAAAGGGCTTAAATTTTAATTTGCAACAGAAGCAATTATTATACTTGTAAAGAGCATAAAAAAGGCATCAAGTGGTATATTTGATTTATTCATAAGTCAATAATTTACCAATTCAGGGTATATATTTGCACATTAGGGGGGTGGGGGTAAATTTTATTTCTGATGTAGGCTAGGCTAATTGAGAGGTAAGATTAAACTTTGGTAAATTTCTACCAAATCATATTATTGCCTTACATATAAAGTGAATATACCACTCAATGCCTTTTTTTATGGTGATTACAAATATAGTAAACATTTCTTTCGTAAATGAATTTAAGCCCCCCCCCCCCCCTATAGGCTATATTCCAATTCAGGGTATATATTTCTATAACCTAACCCTGAATTGGTATATATAGGGGGGGGCTAAAATTCATTTCCAATAGAAATGATTAGGCTATTATATTTGTAATCAGCATAAAAAAAGGCATTGAATTGAAACATAAAAAAAGGCATCGAAGGTGTGTTCACTTTAATCTTAACTCAATAGTGTGATTTGGTAGGCTATAAATTTACCTAAAATGCACCCCCACCCCTCTAATGAACAAATATATACCCTGAATTCGTATATATAGGGGTGGGGGGTAAAGTTCATTTCCGCCAAAAATGATTAGGCCTAGGCCTAAATGATTATTATAGCCTATTTCGAAAGAGCATAAATAGAGTGGTATGTTTGCTTTATTCGTAAGTCAATAATATGAACAACGAAAAATTTACCAGCGCAGTTGCCCCCTGCCCTACAGAAAACTACATTCCTGTTTAAAATTTTAGGCCTAGGCCATTTGAAGTGGCCTAAGCTGGGCAATGGAAGACAGCTTCATCCTGGCACCTAGTCTATCATTAAAACCAAAAAAGAATGCATTCAAAAGAGTCGGCTGCTACATGGTAAACAGATTCACTCTCACCTTATAAATTCCAATAAAAAATTCACAGCAGAAAATCACTACAGAAGACAATCAGGTGATGAGTGTGCTGAAAAAGACGAAAATTTTCAGTTGATAATCAGAGCTTGAAATTAGATGGCAGTTATAACCAACGACGTTCTCTCAAAATTTCCATCACCCTAACAAAAATTATTAGTAAACACTGTTAAAGAATTGATGTGTAATTTTTTTTCTTTCTTTATAATCTTACTATGCTGTGTGAACGATTGGGGTTCAATAATACGTCATTGCTAAAGTATTCGAAACAAAATACTCAAACACTCATAATATAGCAAGGCAGGATTACTCGTTCACAGTTTATATAATTATCCAGTAAGTTTACCTCAGATGATTTCTGGCTCTTCATTCTCGGTGCGAACAAAAAGCTCCTCCCGCTTATTTCTGCACTTATTGTCCACTTATTGGTTGAGCCGGCCAAGTGGTTTTGTCAGTACTTGTTCCGTAGGTGATTATTCTTTGTCTACCCGTGAAAAGATCTAATGCCGCTTATGTTTATACCGGTTTATACATTCTCTGGAGCAATCGCACCTCGGTCCGGGTTTTTATAATGGGTGAGATAGGGAAAGATCATACTGCTAATTATATAAACTGTGTACTCGTTATACGCTGCAGACGTAGACATTGATATAGAATTGCTAATACTTTTCTGCTAATACATTGCTAATACTTGTCTGTAAATTCTTTTCTTGGTTTGATAAAAACGTCTTTAGAAACAGGCAGCCCTTGTGGAATATATGAATCTTGGTATTAGTCTACAGTTCGGTGTACTTAAAAGAACTCACTATGCAATTCAACTTTAAAATTTTCAACTTTAAAATTACTAAAGTACTTAATGCTAGCATTCCTAAAAGTGTATCACTTTAATTTATCTACCTGCCTGTAATGTGCTAATATCTGATTTTCATTATATGCATTTGAACGAAAGAGTGACGTAATCAAGAAACGTACTTTGCACACTAATCTTAACCTTGCTTTAAGCTTTTGCTACAGGTTGGGAAGAGGAAAAATTACCACCTTGTCAAGGTGACGATTAAACACACTCAACAACAGCTAACCATCAAGACAGAAGCCGAATATCTAATTATCTAATCCCACTTTAACAGCATATTCTCCGGCCGAATCGTAATCCAAAGACAGTATGAACAAGATATACAAAGGTTTTCTGCTTCGGCTCTTTTTTACACAACTGAAATCTAAATGTGGTAAAATTTTATTAATGAATACGAGATAATTTGGATTTCCACTGGGCAGAGTTTAAATGATTGGCTGAATGTGGATTGTGTCATCGGTATCGGCTATCAAATAAATAAAAAAAATTAAAACTACACAAAGCATGTTCAGCCAATAAAAAATGTCACATTGAGATCATATTAAACATCGTAATTAGGAATCTTCAATATCGCGAAGTATTTGAAGCTAGCAGTAGCACTTGGAGATTACTTCTGGTTGAAGAGGGTAGAGTTCGACGTAAAATTGAACATTAAAACAAACCTTGTTAATTACTATTCCTCCCTGCGGGCTCACTAGTCAAGGTGTTCAGCACAAGCAAAAAAACATTTGCTTGATTTTGTTGCATCAACCCAAGGGGTATTCTGGCCTCCCTTGCAACCGAGGGAAAGTTGATTAGACCCCCCCCCCTGTTTCCCAAAATATTTTAGGCCAATTTTTAACAAAATTTCCAATCATTAAAAAAAATTATTAGCATTCATGCCATCTTGAAATAAATCTTTTGTATTAAGGAAAATTTCATATACAATTTGCTTATACTTATTGTCAACTGCGCCTTCCACTTTATTATAATAAAAATAAAACTTCAAAATTATGAAATAATTTTGACCGTTAGATCATTTATTTGAAATTTTGCGCCCATAAAATTTTAACACAAGGGGCAAGTCTCTGTCCCCTCTGAAACCGTATCTGCATCAACCTTGGAAGATAAAAAAAAAAAAAAAAAACTCTAAAAGGCCTTTAAAACAAAACCTTGCAGAATGTCGGCAAGGCTGCAAATCAAAATACTTCGAAAGGAATGAAAAATTCCTATTGCAATTTTTCAATAAGTCTACTCCTTTACTGCTCAATTTGAAGATAAATGGTATTGGAAAAGTAGATAAGAATCTTTACTTCGGCAGTTCCGTAGCTAGATGGATGTTGCAGGGGAACAAAGGCATTTGGAATTTGCTAGATGTGGTGGCTGCCTAGCCCTCTCCCTCCCTCTTTGGTTTCAAAAGAGGGCCAGAATCAAAAAGCACAATTTAATTTAATCTATATAATGAAAAAGAGCGGATCTACAAAACAAATTCTTGGATTGTTTATCTATCTGTTTTGTAGTTTTAATTTTTTGACTAGTAGACCCATATTTCCTATTTCATGTCGCTTGAAATATTTGAACTGTAATGTTGATTTGTATTAAACTTTTATGAGCACAAAAGCTTTTATTACCATTTATTAAGTATTTAGAAAAGAAGTTACCGCTCCTGGATTTTACGAATATAGCAACTACATATATCTAAATTTATGTTCAATCCAAAATCAACCAAAATTAGGATTTAAATATTTTGTATACATTTTAAATATTGCGTATTCAAATTTTGTTGGCCATGCTAACCGTAGTTTTAAGGTTACGTGTCATATCGTAATACCGGTTAAGAGAATAGTTAGTAAAACTGTATGGAAAATCGTTATTACAGAATTCGGTGGAAGTGTGTGAAGCTTCCATTTTTTCGAAGGGAATTTGGTGCAAAAAAGATTTACAATATAAAGTGGCGGTTTCGTAATATTATGGCTTGAGTGTTCTTACCCTCTGTGGCATCCAGGGTTAATTTATGTGCAATGGCTAAACTTTGAAAATATAAAAAAAAAAGCTGAAACTCTGCCTTACTGCACTCAAAATAGGACATTCTTTTCTGAATGAAAAATTTGGAATTTTCACTTTTACTGATGTCTTCCACATCAATTTAAGAATAATTCCTTAACCCATCCTCATATAAGGCTCAAGACACAAAATATTCACAGAATCAGGCTGAAGTCTATCTCAGTTATATATACTAAATGGTGCACAAGTATTCTTAGCCTATTTTATTGCCAATTTTAACAGTGATCTACAAACCATTTGTTTCTTCTTATTCCCTTTCTTTACTCGTTCAACAAGGTTTCGCAGCACTTCAATTCTCTTTTTTCTTTGTCGTTTTCGTTTTTATGTCGATTTAACTTGCATTCCGATTATTTTGTATCTTTTCAGATTGGTCTTTCGTGCTAAGAGTAATTTTAGTAAGTAAATAATTTTGTATTCTAGCCAACTTAGTCCATTTCCAGTATACTAGTCGTAAACACTAATTGATCTTGCAGAAACAACTTTAGGTATATTTGATGTCGGCAGGTCTGACAAAATATCGATAAAAACACTAATATCAACTTAGAAAAGGGCAATCAAAACGTTTTGATAATTTTTGATTTTGTGCGAAAAGACGTGATTGAAAAGACCTGAACGTTTAGGGAAACAAATTTCAAATTTTGGCTTCAAATATCAGCAAGAAATATATGTCAGAAGTAAAGGCTAATTATTCGAAGTCTGGTTGAATAGTAGGGTGATATTAATTCTGAGTTGTTTTTTAAGACAGATTTTGCAGCTCGAATGTCTGAGCTTTCGGTATATGATACGAGTAAGCTAAAATCCACCAATGGTTTGAATTGTTTCACTGCCAGGTTTATCGTTTTGTTTTCTCTTGCAACCAAGAAAGCATTACTTACTTACTTATATCCCGGATGTCCTCATGGGTCCATCTCCTTCATACATTCAGGGACCAGTTTCCTGTATGATGATCAGTCGTCAGCTTGTTGGAGAAGGCGTAAGAGGTCACCTCCGAAGATGTCTTACCATCTCTTTCTAGGCCTTTCAGGTGGGTGGCTGCCGTGGACTCTTCCTTCAAAGGTAAATTTTGGCAGGCGTGGTTAATTTTATTCAGTGTAAGCGACCCAGCCACCTGAGTTGCTGTAATCACACTTTGTGGAGAATTTTAGTTTCCCACTTTAGTTGCATTCGAAAGTGTTTATTAGAGACTCTGTCTCGATGCGTTACACCAGCTATACGGTGAAGATAATTAGTCTTGAAGGAGGCTGGAAAACTGCATTTGTACTAGATTTTTAGTGTCCACGTTTCGCAGGTGTACATGGGAACAGAGATAATTAGTGAGTTGAAGAGTCGGACTTTTAACTGCATTAATCAAAAAAACTTTTTGCATAAAATAAATTTTAAAAAAAAAAGTAAAGAACTCCATTAAACCATAAGTGAACAAAAATAGAATCAAATAGTCTACCAAGCATACAACTACCACAAATCAGTATCAATAAATAAATGAAACCCAAAACAAACAGAAACTAAAATAAGTCAAACTCAAAACGAACAGAAATTAATCTGAGTAGGGTTCTAAACCCTATGCTTTCTAAAAGCCAGAATATAATCTGTACTTTACTGATACAAATTCAAATGAATTTACTGAAAAAAATGTGCATTGTCAATTTAATATACATTAGCTGATATTTATCCCTGAAAATCTTAATTAATTTTTGTTTTCTTAAAGTTATAAATGAAAACATTTAAAATCATTTTTTTTTCAGTAAAGTACAAATTATATTCTGGTTTTTAGAAAGCATAGGTTTTAGAACCCTACTCTGATTAATTTCTGCTCGTTTTGAGTTTGACTTATTTTAATTTCCGTTGGTTTTGGGTTTCATTTATTTATTGATACTAATTTGCGGTAGTTGTATGCTTGGTAGATTATTTGATTCTATTTTCATTCATTTTTGGTTTAATGGAGTTCTTTACTTTTTTTTGAAAAACTTATTTTGTGCAAAAAGTTTTTTTGATTAATTTCTGTTCGTTTTAGATTGACACAGTCTTTTCCGAGGAGAAAAAAGGAGCCTCTTCTGAAGTTAAACAACCATCCCTTCCATAAAAACCTTTAATACCCTCTGGGCATATCTTACGACCCTTGCCCCCTAATCTCTGGGGGTTTTTTCAACCCCAAAAGCCTTGTTATATGATATTTAGACTATTTTGAATAGAATGACAATCTAAAAATCTCTTATTAGACACATTCCGGGACAATATGACGTGTATGTAGGGGGGAGAGGGTAGCTGCCCTCTGATCACTTTACTCTTAAAAAGAGCGCTAAAGCGTCTGATTACCAATCCAATGAGCCCCCTTCGAAGCTTTTATGACCACACTTCCTATAAAAACCCTATGTATCCCCAGGGCACAACTTACAATCCTTGCCTTGGGGGCTGGGGGGATTTGTTATCCTCAAAGACATAATTTCCAGACCCTTCTGATAGGCTTAACAAAATGGATATATCAATATTTTGATTGGAAGTGTTTGGGAAAATGATGGGCGTGGAGGGAGACATTTGCCCTCTGATCACTTTCGACTAATGAAAAAGGCACTTGTCCTCTCAATTTCCCAATCGAATGAGCCCTTTTTGAAGCTTCTACGACAAAACTTTCTATAAAAACGTATGCCAAGGGGATATAACGTATATAACCCATGTCCTGACGGCTATGGGGGGAGGGCCGTCATTCTCAAAGACATAATTTCCAGACTTTTCAACACTACATTGAACAAAATGGCGATATCAAATGTTGATCGAAAATGTTTGGGGAAATGATGGGCGTTGGGGGGGGGGGATTCTACCTCTGATTACTTTGACTATTAAAAAGGGCACTAACCATCTCAATTTCCTATCGAAAGAGCCCTTTTTGAAGTTTTTACGACAACACTTTCTATATGACGTTATATGCCCCCAGGGCATAACCTACAACCTTAGCCCTGAGGGCTGTTGGGGGTTGTCATACTCAAAAACATAATTTCCGGACCATTCAAGTACGTTCAACAAAATTGCTATATCAAAATGTTGATCGGAAGTGTTTTGGGAAATGATGGCAAAGACCTAATTTCCAGAACTTTCAACTACGTTGAAGAAAATGTCTATCTCGAAATTTTGATTGGATGTGTTTGGGGAAATGGTAGTCTTCAAATGGGCGTTAGTTGCTCTCCAATTACTTTTGAATATTGAATCGGGCACTTGCGCTTTCAATTTCCAATCCAATGAGTCCTTCTTGAAGTTTCTACGACAACGCTTTCTATAAAGCCTTATATGCCCCCAGGGCATAAATTACAACCCTTGCGCTGAGGGCTGTGGGGGGAGTGTCATCCTCAAAGACATAATTTCCGGACTTTCAAACTACATTGAAGAAAATGGCTATCTCAAATTTTTTATTGGATATTTTTGGGGAAATGGTGGGCTTGGGAAGGGTCTTAGTTTTCCTCCAATCCCTTTTGACTATTAAAAAGGGCACTAGCCCTTTGAAGTTTCTATTACAACGCTCTATAAAAACCTTATATGCCCTCAGGGCAAGAGTTGTAAGTTATGCCCTGGGGGTCTGAGGGGAGGGGGGGGTGATCATCCTCAAGGACATAGTATCCAGAACTTTCAACTACGTTGAAAAAATGGCTATGTAAGAATTTTGAGCGGGTGTTGGGGGAAATGGTTGGCGTAAAAAAGAGGTTATTTACCCTTCAATATATTTCGACTAGCCTATTAAAAAGGGCGCTAGCAATTTCAATTTTGTATTGAATGAGCACTTTTTGAAGTTTCTACAGGAAAATTTTCTATAAAAAAAAACCGTATATGCCCCAAGGGCATAACTTACAACCTTAGCCCTGAGGGCTATGGGCGGGGTGTCATCCTCAAAGACCTAATTTCCAGAAAGTTCATCTATGTTGAACAAAATGGCTATCTCAAAATTTTGATTGGATGTGTTTGGGAAAATGGTGGGCTTGAAAGGGGGGCTAGTTGCCCTCCAATCACTTTCTACTATTAAAAAGTGCACTAGCCCTTTCAATTTCCAATCGAACGAGCCCTTTTTGAAGTCTCTAAGAAAAGGCTTTCTATAAAAACCTTATATGCCCCCAATGTATAACTTACAACCCTTGCCCTGAGGGGTTTGTCATCCTAAAAATCATAATTTCCAGAACTTTCAACTACGTTGAACAAAATGGCTATCTCAAAATTTTAATTGAATATGTTTGGGGAAATGGTGGGCCTGAGAGGGGGGTTAGTTGCTCTCCATTGACTTTCGACTATTAAAAAGGGCACTAGCCAATTCAATTTCCAATCAAATGAGCCCTTTTTGAAGTTTCTACGACCACACTTTCTATAAAAACCTTATAGGTCCTTAGAGTATAACTTAAAACGCTTGCCCAGAGGGCTCTGAGAGGGTTGTCATCCTAACAGACTCGATTGCCAGAACCTTCAACTATGTTAAACTAAATTAATATCTCAAAATTTTGAATGGATGTGTTTGGGGAAATGGTGGGCGTGACAGGGGGTTTAGTTGTCCTCCAATTACTTTCAAATCTTCAAAAGGGCACTAGCCCTTTCAATTTCCAATTGAAAGAACTCTTTTTGAATTTTTACGACAACGCTTACTATAAAACACCTCATATACCTCCAGGACAGAACTTACAACCCTTGCCATGAGGACTGTGGGGGGTCGTCATCCTCAAAGACATAACATCCAGAACTTTCAACTACTTTGAAAAATGGCTATCTCAAAATTTTGATTGTATGTGTTTGGAAAATGGTAGGTGTGAGAGGGGGATTAGTTGCCCTCCAATTACTTTCGACTGTTCAAAATGCCACTAGCAATTTCAATTTCTAATTGAATGAGCCCTTTTTGAAGTTTCTACGACACCGCTTTCTATAAAAACCTTATTTGCCCCCAGGGCATAACTTACAAATCTGGCCTGAGGGCTGTGGGGGTTTCATCCTTAAAGAACAAAATTTTGATTGTATGTGTTTGGAGAAAAGGTGGGGGTGAGAGGGAGGTTGGTTGCCGTCCAATTACTTTTGACTATTAAGAAGGGCACTAGCCCTTTGAATTTACAATCGAATGCGCCCTTTTCAAGTTTCTACTACAAACCTTTCAATAAAAAACTTATATGGCCCAAGGGTATAATTTATAACCCTTGCCCTGAGGGCTCTTAGGCGGTTATCATCCTCAAAGACCTAATTTACAGAACTTTCAACTACGTTGAACAAAATGGCTATCTCAAAATTTTGATTGGATGTGTTTTAGGGAAAGCTTGGTGTGGAGGGGATGTTATATGCCTTCCAATTACTTTCAACTATTTAAAAGGGAAATAGCCATTCCAATTTCCAATCGAATGAGCCCTTTTCAAAGTTTCTACAGCATCTCCTTCGATACGAAGTGCCCTGGTATGAAAAAAAAAATGATGCATTGTGCCAACATCGTTCTTTACTTAGGCAGCGCGATTGCACTGCCTATGATCGGTAGGTGGTTATTTTTAAGGAGGAGGAGCACCCTCTTCAAGCTGGGACTTTCCAGGGCGAGTCTTCGTTTCATGTTATCGGAATAGTTGTTGCCTGATTATAGTAGGCTCCCTAGGTACGTGAACTTGGTTATAGATTCGACTTCTTCACCACTTACTACGACATGAATAAGGGGATGGGCTTTGATCTTTTGTAGTGCGCATAACTTTTGTTTTCTTTGGATTTACTCACAGGCCAAAGCTATTTGATGCAGATTCAAGTTCAGAGACTAGGGCGTGAAGAGTGGACTCAGTTTCTGCTGGCTTGTCGAGGTTGTCAGCATAAGCAAGTGTGTCGGTGTTAACACTGTTAAAAATTAATCTTACGTTGTTCTCGAGCAGGGACAGTGTGGCATGCAAAAAAGAGGGCTTGAAAAGTTGTGGAGAAAGAATGCAACCTTGTAGAACGCCCAGAATTCGGCCTTTTGGGGTTTGGCCGCAGCTACGGTAGTTGTTGTGCATGTTTTTATTATGTTGACTAAATTTTCAGGAGAACCGTAATGGGCCGGTAGTCCATCGCATCATACTAGATCAAAGACCTGCTTGAAATAAAAGAACAACTGGAGGATTTCTTTGCCAAATTCAAGGTACTTTGTGCGAGTTGCCTTACTACAAAGATCTGACCGGCGGCAAACCGTCAAGGGCAGAAACCAGCTTGATAGTCGCTGATGACATGATCTGTTATGGCTCCAATTTGGCCCAGAAGAATCTTTGCTATGAATTTAGCTGGGTGACTTGCAATACTTATAGGCTGATAGGTTTTGCAGTCATTATTAGGTCCTTTCTTGTGAAGTGGCACTCTCTTGTAAGAGAGTACCGGAAGAGTAAGAAAGTAGCCTTTTTGTAAGAGAGCATGAGAGAGTCATAAAAAACAAGTACTCGGTTTTGTAAAATTACGTTTTAGCTTCTTAATGCAACTTTTGGTATGAATTTGCTTAGTAATTAGAAGCACGTATTTTGAAGCTGACTAGAAGAATACATTGCCGACGGTTTCTTATGCTTTCTAAAATTTGGGAAAACAAAGTTTTCAGAATGTTTTCATTGAAAAATTCCTTGGCCATTTTCGTTAAAAAAATAACAAAAATATCCACCCCCGAGATTTTAAAAAACACATTTGCACCCTCCACCCTACATTACATGAGTTAATGATACTTTGTATGGTTTTATCACAAGTCTGTTTTCTGACCTAAATCGGCATAACTCTAAAAATGTAACCTGGTTTTAATCGATATTCTTTATTTGTTCTTTAGCATAATAACAATATTAAAAAGTCACGCTTCCAATGCAAACTTCTCAGCTTTAAATAAATTATTATATTTCTTAGTATTGGATGTGATCGTCTCTTACTATGTTGCTACCTACCACTGCGACCCGGACAAGGGAATTTATGGTTATATCACAGTTCTGTTTTCTAACATAAATCAGCATAATTCTAAATATGTAAACTTGTTGTAATCGATGTTCTTTATTTATTCTTTAGCATAATCATAATATTAAAAAGTCACGTTTCCAATGCAAACTTATCAGCTTTAAATAAATGATTACATTTCTTAGTATTGGGTATGATCGTCTCTTACTAGGTTGCTAGCTACCACTGCAACCCGGGCAAGGGAATGTATGGTTTTATCACAGTTCTATTTTCTAACCTAAATCAGCATACTTCTAAAATTTTAAACTTGTTTTAATAGATATTCTTTATTTATTCTTTAGCATAATCACAATATTAAAAAGTCTCGTTTCTAATACAAATCTATCAGCTTAAATAAACAAGGGAATGAATCTTATGACAGTACCAAGAGGTGTGTTAAATCACAAAGCACTTATAAACAAGGAGCCAGGACAATGTAGGTAGAAAAGACCAAAGAGCACGGGAAATCAGCAAGAGTCGGATCTTTGGCTCTTTAACATGGTAAGATTGATAAATAAAGGATTACAGCGCGACTTTTACTCCAGCGTCTAGGAACTCCAAAAATTCCTAAGACACTCAAAGCGCAAAATTTCAAAGAGAATGGGATAGATGAAATTATTAAACTGTCTTTTTTTATAATTAGAATTGAAACTTAATAATAGCAATAAGTAATCAGGCTTCTGGTACTTGTATGATAAATCCCTTACCGCTCAAGTTGTTCATTCATTGAGGCATTATATAACGAGTTTTTTTCGTTAGGCTCTTTCAGCTTAGCGTGAGACAAAACAAATAGAAGTGACAGAATAGATGGAAAATACATAACTGGGGCTACATATTTGTATATTAGTGGGGTGGGGGTAAATTATTTGGACACTGTGAAGTAAGAAAACAATTCTTACTACATAATATGCAGAATAATTGTACCTAGCACATTAGGAATGTCGACCCGCTATACTTTATCCCCCCCCCCCCCTAATGTGCAAATATATAGCCCAAATTTGTTTCGAAAGTAATATATTTTTGTCTTACTTTGGTATATTTTATTAGGATTTAGAGACAGAGAAACATATTAGAAGCATATTAGGTAGGGGGTATATCATACAAGTACCAGGATTCTTTTGCTTTCAAGGATTATTTTAACTGAAAATCCAGTTTACAAAAAGTTGATACACTAACCAACCATCATGGTTAGTTCGACAAAGTATTGGCAGTTGAAGCAGAATAGGTGAACAAAAGCTGGTACAGGTGACAAAAACTTGGTACTCTCTACAATCACCCACATTTTAAAGTGCCTGGAAACACGAGTCTGCAGTAGCTGAGAGTAACTGACTATTCAACATAGTCCAAAAACATTTCAGAGCAAAATTGCGGATCATATACTTTTAACTGTCATGGAAAGTGGTAGAATTTAGAAATGAAACCTTGGGGAGTAGATATAAATAGACTTAATTGAACCCCGTCAAAAAAAATATTCTCCAATTCAAAAGAAATAGACCGTACGTGAAAACGCCAGACACTAGATGCCATGAGTATCTTTTTTTTTCTACGACAACGCCAGTTTTCATTCTTGCCAGTTTCTCATACTCATTGGGAATGACTAGGATATACAGTCTTATTTTGCCTATTTCGCATTCACCGGATGATACCTCACACTTCCGTTAATACCAAGTTTATTTGATGCGGCGGGATGAATTTCAACAGGGAGCACTTTTAATGAACAGTTGGCTTTCGGTATTTTTAATTCTTTGCCAAGTACATCTTTGGCACACTTCCGAAAAGACTGATTTTCTTCATTTTCTCCGTTATTTTCAATGTCAACTAAATCACCATTTTCATCTGAACTAAAAAAAAAAAATTAAAAAAATAGGATTTAATCGCTTAAAAAGAATATACATAGAATAATAAAGTAGTAAATGAATACAAAATGCACAAGAACAGTAAAGACGTAAATGATGAATTATTTAATTTCACCGGGTTTATTTGAATTGAAATGTCTAATAAAAATAGTTTCTTCCATTTTTTTGCACTTATTTTTTTGCACCGTTTTTTTGCAGTAAAGTGCAAAATTTGCACTTTACTGAAAAAATATAAATGTTTTTACTTTTATAACTTTAATAAATCAAATAATATTAACATTTTGATTACTAAATATCAGTGTATGTATAGAAAACTGACAATGCACATCATTTGTATTTTTTCAGTAAAGTGCAAATTTTGTTCTGGCCATGGGAAGGCATAGGGCTTTGCGCCCAACTTATGTTAATTTCTGCTCGTTTTGAGTTTGACTCGGTTAATTATTGTAATTTCTGTTCGTTTTGGGTTTCATTTATTTATTGATGTTGATTTGTGGTAGTTTCACGCTTGGTACATCAATTGATTTTATTTTTGCTCGTTTTTTATTTAATATAGTTCTTTACTTTTCTTTGAAAAACTTATTTTGTGGAAAAAGTTTTTTTAATTTTATTCTGTTAGTTTTATATTGACATAGTCTTTTCAGGGAAAAAGAAAATGATACTTTAAATCTTTTCGTTTTTTAAGACTTTATAGTTTGGCCTGTTATTTGTATGCTAGAGAAAAATTTTCAGCAATTTTTAACAACATACACCCTTTTAAAAATCTGGACACAAATCTTAGTGTTTAATTTAGTTTCATACCTCCTCTAGTTGACCTTAAATGTAAAACTTTATACCATTCACAAAAAAAATATGTTTACTTTCTTTGATAGCTGGGAAACACTACCGATTTTTTGTTTGGGTTAATTTTTATCAGAAGAATTGGGTGGTTTGGCGTGGGAGGGGGGGCGTGGAAGGGGCATTAGTTGCCCTCAAATCACTTTCGACTGTTAAAAAGGGCATCAGTCCTTTCTATTTTCAATCGAATGAGCCCTTTTCGAAGTTCCCATCACAACTCCTTCGGTACGAAGTGCCCTGGTCTAAACAACAACAACAACAACAACAAAATGATACATTATACCAACTTCGATCTTTACTATAAAAATGTCAAGCCTTCCAATCATTTTCGACTATTGAAAAGGGCACTAGGCCTTTCACTTTCCAATCAAATGAGCCCTTTTGGAAACGACAACGCTTTCTATAAACACCTTATATGCCCCCAGGGCATAAATTACAAAACTTACCCTAAGGTCTGTTAGGGTGGTTGTCATCCTCTAAGACCGAATTTCCAGAACTTTTAACTACGTTAAACAACATGGCTATCTCAAAATTTTGATTGGATGTGTTTGGGGAAATGGTGGGCATGAGAGGGGTGTTAGTCGCCTTCCAATCACTTTCGACTATTAAAAAGGGCACAAGCCACTTCAATTTTCAATTGAATGAGCGCTTTTCAAAGTTTCTACGACAACTTCTTCGATACAAAGTGCCCTGCTCTAAAGGAAAAAATTAATAAATAATACATTGTGCCAACATTGTTCTTATATGCCCCCAGGGCATAACTAAAAATCCTTGCCCTGAGGGTTGTGGGGGAGTGTCCTCCTCTTTACTTAGTCCCCGTTTCTTGTCTCGTTCTCAAGTGTCCCCATTCTTTACTTAGGCAGCCCGATCGTGCTGCCTATGATTTATACAACAACTTTCTATAAAAACCTTATATGCCCCTAGGGCATAACTTACAACCCTTGCAATGAGGGCTTTGATGGGGGTTATCATCCTAAAAGACCTAATTTCCAGAACGTTCAACAACGTTGAACAAAATGGATATCTCAAAACTTTGATTGGATGTGTTTTGGAAAATGTTTGGCGTGAGAGGGGCGTTAGTCACTAACCAATCACTTTCAACTATTAAAAAAGGCACTATCCCTTTCAATTTCCAATTGAATGAGCTCTTTTGAAGTTTCGACGACAATATTTTCAATAAAAACTTTATATGCCCCAGGGCATAACTTACAACCCTTGCCATAAGGGTTGTGGGGGGAGGGGTTGTCATCCTTAAAGACCTAATTTCCAAAACTTCAACTACGTTGAATAAAATGGCTATCTAAAAATTTTGATTTGATGTGTTTGAGGAAAAGGTGGCGTGATAGAGGGGTTAGTTGCCCTCAAATCACTTTCGACTATTAAAAATGGTACTAGCCCTTTAAATTTCAATTCGAATGAGCCCTTTTTCAAGTTTCTACGACAAAGATTTCAATAAAACACCTTATATGTCCCCAGGGCATAACTTAAAACCCCTGCCCTGAGGGTTGTGGGGGAGTGTCCTCCTCAAAATTATATTTTCTATCTGGAAATTAACTACGCTGAACAAAATGGCTATCTCAAAATTTTTATTGGATGTGTTTGGGGGAAATATGGGCGGGGAGGGGGGCTAGTTGCCCTCCAATCACTTTTGACTATTAAAAAGAGCACTAGCCCTTTGAATCTACAATCAAATGAGTTTTTTTTAAACTTTCTACAACAACGCCTTCTTTAAAAACCTTATATGCCCCCAGGGTATAACTTAAAACCATTGCCCTGAGGGCTGTGGGGCAGTGTTCTCCTCAAAAACATATTTTCGATCTGGAAATCAACTACGCTGAACAAAATGGCTATCTAAAAAATTTGACTGGATGTGTTTGGGGAAATGATGGGCAGGGGTTGGGGGGGGGCCGCTAGTTGCCCTCCAGTCACTTTCGACTATTAAAAAGGGCACTAGCCCTTTGAATTTCCAATCGAATGAACCTTTTTTGAAGTTTCTATGACAACACCTTCTATAAAAACCTGATATGACCCCAGGGCATAACTTAAAACCCGTGCCCGGAGGGTTGTGGGAGAGTGTCCTCTTCAAAAATATATTTTCTATCTGTAAACAAACAATGCTGACCAAACTGGCTCTATCAAAATTATGTTTGGATGTGTTCGGGGGAATCATGGGCGTTGTCGGAGGGGGGGCTAATTGCCCTCCAATCACTTTTGACTATTAAAAAGGGCACTATCCACCCCAATGTCCAATCGAATGATCCCTTTTCGAAGTTTCTACGACAACTTCGATACGAAGTACCCGGGTGGAGAAAAAAAAACCCATTGTGCTCACATCGTTCTTTACTTAGGTAGCGCTAGCGCGCTGCCTATGAAAGGAAAGTGTAATTGGCGAAATTAGTACAGTAATAAGTGTCAGATTTCAGTTTAAGAAAATTACAAAACCAAATCAGAAATGCCAAGGAACGCCAAATGCTAGATGGCATTAATGATTTCTTTTGAAGACAGGCATCCCAAGGCCGTATCCAGGATTTTTTTTTTCGGGGGGGGGGGGGGGTACACAAAAAAAAAAAAAAACGCATAAAAAATTGTTTTTATCAATTTTTGTTACGTTTTTACGTGTAAGAAAAAAATTTCAGGGGGGGGGGGCAAACTCCCCTAACCCGACCTGGGTACGGCCTTCAGGCCCTCATTCCAATCTGATAAGTTACCCGTATTCTTTGGCGCTAAGTAGAGCACCATTGGGGCAAGGGTTGTTCAACAAGATAAGATTTGGATTTTCGCGCAACAACATCTTAGTTCCGTCAGCTAAGGTTTACTATCGAAATTACTAGTATGTAAACAAAAAAAAAAAAAAAAAAAAAACGATAAACTATAATACCTCATGAATCCTTGTGCGGCTGCAAAGAGAAAATTAAAAGTAAGAAAATTGTTTGACAAGTTGAAGATTTATTTTTCAAGTTTAGATAGTTTCAGTTATAATTCCAAACATTAAACAGAGGTGATTCAATTTCAGCAAAGATGACGTTTGGTAGTTAAGAACGTTCAAAGTCATTCAAACATCGAGTTATACCGACGAACATAACTTCAGTTTAAAGGATTGAAACGTGGCTATTCATCTAGTCATTCCTTAAGATGGATATCTATTGGTTTTCTTTCAATTTGTTTTGAAAAAAAAAAAATTGTGTTTGTACAAACAAGATAAAAACAAAGCAAAAAGGCAGCAAAGATAAGATTAAATATTTTCCTTGTAATTAAATCTTTTCAAAAAGTCAAAAAAATTGTCCTTGTTTGTCATATTAGATTGGGAAAAGGCATATATGGACGTTTCCTGTAAGGCTGAAAATTACCAAAAGTTGTAAAGATTTGCACTGTGTAAAAGTAGCACAAAGTGAAAAAAGTTTGAGAATAAGGTTAACTTGATTCTAAAACAAAGAAAAAACTGCTGTCTCTGCTGCTCAGAGTGGCCATTCAGAATGTGGTTAGGAAGAGAGAATAGGGTGAAAGAGGACTCTGGTTTACAATTAGAAAAGTTCAATTTAGATCATTTATTGTTGTGAACTGATCTTTGTTTAAAGAGAATTGCCAAAAAATGCAAACAATTCTTAGAGTAGTTGAATAGTAGGGCATCATAGCCATATGGTTTTTTGTACGTTAAAATTAATATTACCAATATTGCTATTACCACCACACACATCAACACCCCTACCCCTTGTGAATCTTTTTTTTTTCAGAAACCAGAAAACAGGAAATAGATTATTGATTGCAATTGAAAATCTTCATAAGCATATCTGATAACACCTCCAAAAATGACCACAAAATTAGAAACTACCTCACAAAAAAAGCACCTTCAACTTATTTCTTAGGACACTTTTGTAATTTTTCTATGAAAAGTTATCTTTCAATTTTGACGCCTCAATTACTTTGATATTACTGTATGTTATATCTTCTTTTTCTTTTCACTTTACCAAAAGGCAGAAAAAGAGATAAGCGTAATAGAGTAATGAATAGAGCCACCACACCTAGAAACCACGAGGTCTATAGTCTAAACACAGATATGGCAAGGTCTTCTCCTTTCAGGATTGACTCCATTGAATTAGTTGAGTGAATGTAGCCAAGATACTGACACGATTTTACACTTCTTAATAAAATTTGATTCCAAAAAATTATCTTGTGATAGTTCGAGCCAGCTTTATGCTGCGAGTCGTTTGTAGTAGTAATTTCTGGTTTCCCAATATTTTGGAATTTAAACAAAATTCTCAGAATCTCTCCAATGATAATATTCGACTCCCAAAAGTTATCATTGGGAACTAAGAAACAGTATTATCGCACATATATGTAAAAATAAGTTATCAGCACAACAGCTATAATCCCAAATATTTTCTTTGGTAAAGAAAGCTATATCAAAGAGTCTGCTGTGCAATTATAACAATTGCTTGTGTATTCTTTTGTAGCGTAAAACACTCCATTTCATTAAATATATTACTTGTGTGGGAGTTGAACCAAAGATTCCCTGGTGACTAGCCAGAGCTTCGGAGCTTCCAAACCTGGACCAACAGATATACCTGGCGGTCCTTTGATAACTTTTTATTGCACACTATACCCTTCCCGACAAAAACCATTAGCTTGAAATAACAATTGAGCACATTTTTGAAGTAATGCCTTAAATTAGTTATTTTACCTTAAATGAGAACAGGATACGTAAACGTATTCTGAGCTCAGTTAAGCTTTCAGAATGTGCATCTCTGGTGACAACAGCCTGAACATTTCTATATATATTTATTTCTTTACCATATACAATAATACCATGTGTTCAATTAGATATTCGGTTTGAATAGAACGGTAAAGTTAACAATAAAAAAGCTCTGAAAGGATCGCCAGGTGTGACCGTTGGTCCAGTGTCGGAAGCTCCGGCTAGTAACCAAGAAATGTTCAGTTCAACTCCCTCACCAACTGCGATTCTTTCAAGTAATTGTCTTTAATTACTATTTCGGTGATCAGACTGTTTTTAAGTTTCCGCTAGGCTTAATAGAGCATGTTTGTCGTAATTACTTAATTGTTGGATCATAGACATGCGTATGTTTTCTTTTAACGGTCACTCCATATAAGATCAACGAGGTTACGTCATACAGTCATCGCCTCAGATTTTGACAAAACTACATAGATTTATTTATTTTGTAGAGGTAAGCAGCGATCCATATTTTTCTACGTAGCTTTTTAGCTTTGGCTTTACGGTCATTAAAAATTTTGAGGGTTTTAACTTTTTTAATACCCCGAATTGTAGTTATCAAGTATTTTGCAGTAGGTTACATCAAGACATGGCTAATTGTAGAAAGAGAAAAGCCAAGACAGATCAGTCCAATTAATTGAGAGGCAAATGTTTAAATGGCTGGGGCACGGGTAAAAAGCGGGAGTAAGCATGACTCTCTTATTGGACACATACTTGTTTGTTAGTTTTTGGAAAGGCATGCCTGCCTAGAGTCTCAGGCATGTTGACCAAGAATTGTGACCTTTTGAAAAATGATTTTTACCGTCCATATTTATCGGTTATTTTTATCTAACGTTATTATTACATTTGGTTAGTATATAATAAATGCAAAAACTATAAATTGACTGACCAGACAATTCTAGAGATAGAATAAATTATGCTAGTGAATAAACGTACAATTTTCAAAAATACTAATGTTTCGTACAAAAGGGATTATTGTAAAATATCTGAATTTCGTTCATTAATTTTTAGTCTCGCTGTATTATTTGAGATCTCAGGCCTTGGTTCAGGAGCACAACGTTCAAAAGAATAGCAAGAACTAACTGAGTTTCAGTGGAAACTAAATCTTTATTGTTAAGCATCCATCTTTTGGGTATAAACTGGGAGATCAAATTCCCCCTAACATCCATTATGCCTTACCAGAAAACAATTTATTAATTAGTAAGAAGTCTTCATGAAACTGTGTCTACAAAATTTGCCAAATAGTTCTGAAAGGTCTTTTCATTATTGTATAGTAGATTCAAATGCTATAAGCAGCTTTGTTTACACAAAGGTTTAAATGGAAATGTTTCGGATTTCCCTACTTATATTCTTTGGTTTATGTCTTCCTATTTGTCGGGCGAATAACTCCCTATTCATCCCTAACATCCCTAAAAAAACATTGTTCGAAGAATTCCCTTGAATATCCGATCAGGGATGTCAAGAGCCAAATCAAATATCAGGGCAGGACACTTGTCATAGTATCTCTAAGAAGATCATCTAAAACACAACAGAAAACTGCTTCTCCTACCGTTATCTTTACATGTATTTTATCTTTTAAGACTTACCCCCCCCCCCCTGTATACCCCCTTTCCATGTTAGTTTTTATTCATAAGAAAGATATTTTAACTCTAACAAAAGTATTCCTGTCCACCCATACATTCAAAACCTTCAAGTTGTCATTCACTGCAACACGGAAGCAACACACAGGCAATATTGAGGATCAAAATTCCATGATATTATTCATACTGTCCTAATGTCTCTTTTACTGAAATTTGAATCACAATGGATCCAAAAATGAAGATATTAAGAGGTTCTCATGACTGCCCAACTTGCATCACTGCTAGCAGCTTTAGCCTGGCCTCTTAGCGTGGGTACATACGGATCAAGGCCTTGATGGACAGGGAATAAAAATCATAGAAAAGTAAATTTTCACATGAAATTTAAAAATCCCTATGGGAAACAAAAATACTTCCTTGTTGTGTCCCTTACAAAATCTTATAATGCAAATTTTGTTTGCCAAGTATTGTCAGACATTGGGGAAAAAGTTAGACCTGCATTTCGCACTCCCTCTAATTTAAAAGCAATTTTTGCTATCCCTGGCGGAGAATGCCTCTGCTGTTAAACCTCAATTTTAACGCCAAAATGTCATTTTAATCACCTAAGACATTTCCACTATTTTTAAAGCCAAAGTGGAAACGCTGAAATATATTCCACGCAGTATTTCAATTTGAACCTCACTCAAAGTTTTTGAACGACATCTGTTATTCCTTTCTTTCTAAAGCCCTAAATCACGAATTATAATAGGTATTAAAATTATACTTAATGAATTTAAGATTTAATATATTCCCTAAGGGCTCAAATGAATTCGTTTTTCAATCAAATCTACTGTCAACAAATTTTCAACCGGGATAAATTTAATCAAAACTATGAGAAACATGACCCTTCAAGTGCAACTGTTTTATATTTTCCTCTGCATTGTCCTTTAATTTCCTTTATTCTAGTTTCAGTTATTTTGGACCCCAAAATCTCCCTTTCCCCCACCTGCAAAAATTCTCGTCTATATGTTTAAATTAAAAGAGTTTCGCTTTATTTCCTTTATAGATGAAGTTTGAAAGGTAAGAACTTCTTTCAGGGGAAACAGAAAGATAAAGTAACACTTAATTTGCCAATCAAGAGAAAATGAAAAAGAAAATGAAAAATTTGATTTTACCGAAAAAACTTCAAGAATGAAAATCAACAAAATAAAATCAACAAAAGAAAACTTACCCACAAATGCCATCGATCGTACTGTTTTGAGTTAGACTCCCGAAATTTGACTTAATCTAAAAAAAAAAAATAATAAAGTTAGCTTAGCTAGACATACTTGAATATTAAGATGGTGAATGAAAAAAAAAAAAAAAAAAAAAGAAAAAAAACAGCAGTAATGTGCAGTCCATTCCAAAGTTGAGGGAGGAGGTGGTTAGCACGACAACATAGTCTAACCTTTATTTTTAATAGCTTAAACTATAAAACTATTCTTTAAAACATATTTTAAATAAGCCTGAATATGAAATTCTAAAATTTGAAAGACTGAAGAAATAAATTTATATTAAATTAATTAGTCAATAGACATGAGTTTTAGAATGCCACACCCCAGGATTAAAGCATTTGACAAATACAAGCATTTTTTGGCATTTGTTGAATTTACAAAGGGAGGACTTTTCTAAAAACACTAGATAAAATTTAATATACAACCTACACGAATATTTCGGCTATATAACCCCGTATTCAGTGGTTGTTGGTTATAATTTGCAAATATAATGCAAAACAAAGAAGTTAACTAAAACTCATTGATAACAAATTTTCAAACTAAGACTGCATAACAAAAATTAAATATATTGAGAATGTCTTAGCGTCATCAACCCACACAGGTTCAGCCTAGACTGACAAAAAAAAGGTCATTGATATATGCTATTCGAATTGATTGACACTGGTTACGATTCCTTATTGCGGTATTGGCTCTTTTTACGGCTAGCCTCGTATGCCTTTGGGCCCATTTTGATATTTAATCTACGTTATTATTTATCATAAAGGGTAGTTCTTAAAACAATAGATAAAGCCGAATTTTAGAAAAAAAAAATACCCTTTAAAAGACTGAATGAAAACTTGACGACTGAAGAGTTAATAGGCATGATTTCTATACTGTCACGCTCAGTGTAAAAGATAGGTCATTTCGTTGGCGAAATCGACTCGTGGATTAATGATCTTTGCTTCCTTTATCAAGATAAGAAAAGAAATTCGAGAGGAAAAAACATTACCAGCGAATAAATATTACCAGCGAGTGAAAATGCAATGCAAATATTTTGACCGAGACCTTTGCTGGGCAATCCTCAGCAAACGATGAAATAAATAAAAACAAACAGTAAAAAGCACCCCTTAAATAAAATCAAGAACCTTTCCAAGCTACTGTGAAAGGTTTACTGAATAAAAAAAAAAAAAAAAATCCGACAAGAAAAAGCAATTCCGGAAACTAAACCGAGTTCACTTGATTTTATGCTTTTTTTTAAAGTCAGTCGCTTACCAAGTCTGGCATCATCTAACATTTTACTAGATTGGGAAATATTACAATATAGGGAAAATCTGAATATGAGTTCAGTTAAGTCTAAAATAAGTTTATCCGGTATCTCTATTAAGGGCTAATTTTTGTCGTATGTATTTCTTGATTTCGACTGCCTCTATTCCTTTCAAAGAATTAAGTGATAACTCCTAACTCTTCACTAGTAATAGCTCCACAAGCTTATTTCTATCCGAAATTGATCATATTGTTAAGTCATACGAAGAATTATATTACTTGTCCTTCCTCCTAAGACGCAAATGGAGCTTTCATGCAGTGTTTGATTCTCATAAAGTCGATGATATCGGTGTATAAATAGAATAGATTAAAAAGATAGTCACCGAGTCAGCGATAGTCACTGAGGTTAGCAGAGTCACCAAGAGGTGCATCAGAGATAAAAAAAAAGAAACGAGGAAAAGAAACAACAAATTAAAAAAGATAAGATAAAACACACACGGTAGAAAAAATTCGTTTAATGTTGCATACATGAAGAAAGAAGAAAAGTATACCACAGCAAATGAGGGTTCGACTGATAAAGAAGAAAAAACTGTTGTTTTGTAATGACCTTAGAAAAAAAAGTTAAATAGTATTCCCGAGTACATAAAATCAGTGGCGTAATTTCATTAAAATCCTGGGGGGGGGGGGCAAAGTTGGAGCAAACTTTCAAAAATCAAGTGAAAACAACAGTAAAATACTAAAAAAAAAAAAATTTGGTACCATAAAGGCAAGGGCGTAATTTGTTATGGGGCAAGGGGTAAAATGCCCTTCCAAGACCACGGTTCCCCCCCTCCAGACCCTAGTTTGTCCCCAAGCTAAAATTTAGTTTCTTCAAAAATCTTCTCAAAACCAAGATAAATTTGCATAATTCAAGCATCAACAGAAGCAGATCTGTTTTTTAGTTTATATTTATATAAACCTTATATTACTACAAAGTACCTTTATAGTACTAAATAGTACCTTTATGGTACCAAATGGCTTATTTTTTAGTTTTTAGTGTAATTTTCACTTGTTTTGGGAAAATTGGCTTCAACCCCCCCCCCCCCCCCAGGACTTTGATGAAACTACACCACTGCATAAAGGTACTATTCATTACTATAAAAGTACTATAAAGGTACTTTATAGTACTATAAAGGTAAATATGTACTAAAAAAACTGATCTCTTTCTGTTGGTGCTTGAATTTTGTGGGTTTATCTTAGTTTTGACAAGATTTTGGAAAAACTAAATTTCATCTGGGGGGGGGGGGGCAAACTGAGGTATGGGAGGGGCAGTTGCCCCCCCCCCCCAAAGTACACCCCCGCATGAAATCTTTTCCATAGGAGCAACTTTGTTAGTTTCCAGCAAAGCTAAAAAAACTGATCTCTTTCTGTTGATGCTTGAATTATGTAGGTTTATCTTAGTTTTAAACAAGATTTTGGAAGAAACTAAACTTCAGCTGGAAGGGGGGGGGGACTGAGGTCTGGGGAGGGGCAAACTGAGGTCTGGGAGGGGCAGTTGCCCCCCAAAGTACGCCCCTGCATAAAGTCCTTTCCATAGGAGCAACTTTTATTAGTTTCCAGCAAATCTGTCAAAGAGTACCTGAAAACATATTTTCTCGCTAAATAAGAAGGCCAACATCATTAAACAAAAAGCCTCCAACCTAGGACACCAAATTTATAGTTTCAAATATTTTAGAAGATACAAAGAGAAATCAAACTCCAAAATGCTATAAAATATAACTTGATTTAGAGGCTGCTTGATTTAGTTGAAAATCAGTTAACACCCGAATACATTCAATTTCCAGTAACCCACTGGCCAGAAAAAAATATAAGAAATATTCCGGCAAATATCCTCTTTTGTGCTGAGGAAAAAAGGGACGGACGTAGATACAATGTTTCCTACGATTCAACATAGTAAGAATGAACGATTTTATTCAGTGATTAAACCCGTACAGAGTATTTCACTATCTAGTCAACAAAATACAGCATAAAATAACAAAAACTGAAAAACACAAGCAAAATACTAAACACCACAAAAAAACAAGAAAAAACAATGTTTCAACATAGTACAGTGGGTCTTTATTAGAAACATACTGTACGAATTGCGGGCGGTGCCTAAATCCTTTAAAATAAAAAGTATCGAATTAGACATTTTCAAATATATAAGCTGCGTTTTTTTTCGAAGTTCCGTGTTTCATGGTTCATGTTCCAAGTTTCATGTTCTAGCCCAAAAACGCAGTTTTTGTCGCTATCGTGTTCTCTGTCCATGTTCCTGGTTGAACGTCTAAAAACGCATTTTACGAAAAGTGGCAAAATATTCAAAACCGTGGAAACATGTGGAAAAATTCTGAGCTTTTTACTTGCCTGTTTTCTTGTACACATATGTTTCACCTTGGCCTCTATTCAAAAACGCATATTCAGCAGGATCTATGTCCATTTTTGTCCCTTCCATCTTATCCTTTCTTTTGTCATCTACAGATAACTTTTTTCTATCTGGATAGGGACCAATCGAACACGCAACACGCACAAAGAGCAAGTTCCAAGTTTGAGGAAACAGACAGTCGAACAGAAAACATGATGTTTCGTGTTTCGCAAAAAAAACGAAGTTTTGTTAAAACATGCTGTTACGTGTTTTGTCTAAAACGCAAAAATGGCAAAACACGATTAAACCCGCAACCAACCCCGCAAAAAAAACGCCACTATAGGCTACCCTTAATTGGGTTGAAGCAGCATATTTGGTTTAGTCCATTTATTTATTTATTTCTAGAGGATTTTTTTTTTTGCAAATAAGTAATTAGGATTTTATTTTTACACTTTTAACAGGAACTATGTACAAAGTGGATTGGTGCGCTGGATTTACAATCCTTTGTCCGAGAGGACGAGGGTTCGAATCCTAGTGTACTCAATTATTTGGGTTTGGGACAGGGGTCAGTGGCGTGACTCTGTAAGCTCAACCAGAGTCGACCCAGCTTTAAATGGGTACCTGGAAAAAATCAGAGAAAGGTAAACAGGAAGGGTGTGCGAAGCACAGGATGGTTGGTCCTCAACCCCCCATTGCAATTCCTGGCTGAAGGGCCAAGAAATGGAGATCCGCACGCCGGTAGGGACTGTAAAGTCCAATGGCGTATTCTTTTTTCTTCTTTTATGTACAAATGAGAGATATGCAGGTTTTTTCCTTCTTTTTTTTATCGGCTTGAAATTAACGGGGTGTGTATCCTGAGTCAACGGGACACGAGAATGGAGAGTTTTAGAGGCATATTTTCCTTCTACATTTTCCAATGTGCTTGAAGCTTAGAAGGTATGTAGTTTTTGACCACGGGGGCAGATCAAAATATTTTCAGGGACACCCACTTATGAGTCCCACCTACCCTCTGTACTAAAGTGTACATATTTTCTTAGCATTTAGTAGGGCTGTACCTAAAGTAAAAGAGAGATTAATCAATGAATTCCAAACCATTGAACTTTTCAGCCCAGGCACTGATAATTGCCCAGGGCTTTTCATTGCCCTGGGATTTCTCCTCTTCCACAAACTGACTTGTCATCAACTATTATATAACTTATTCCTGTTCCTGGGAGGGTGTAAAAAGGGATGCTTTGAATAGATTGGGATGGAGGAGGAGTGTGCGTTGCTGTGTTCGCCTCAGGCGGCTTTGTGCTGTGGTGAGTTGGTAGTAGTAGCAGTAGTTTCAGCCGGAACGCTGTGCCCATCAGCGGTTAGCGAAAAGTTTTATGCCTAGTTTTGTAAATATGTACAGCGAAAACCAGGAGGATTAATTAGTGTTCTTTTTTTTTAAATATTCAATTTTCAATGTGACTATGTTTGTATAATGTAACAGATGGTTTTTAATGAGACTATACCAAAGAAATTTGGATGTGCCATGAAGATTTTGGAGAAAATAAAAGTTTATCTATCCATCTAGTAGTCATTCCGGTTCACGGTCGAGTGGTTACATATTTGTACTAATTGTTCTATCTTTAATGCCTTTCTGATACATTTCAGGATAGGAGAGTCTGTGTTCATGCAAATGAAAGGTTTATAAAAACAATGCAATGCAGTGACGTAGTTTGGCAATTATTAGCAAACTATGTGTTTGGCAACCAGTAATTGATAGATATAGGATCAAATTCTTTTCATCATCACATATAAATGTTATATTTGATGCGAAGTAACGCAGCCTAAGCTTATACATGTCTAGAAGTAACAACGTAGACTTTGGTAGTTTTAATGTTTTGGGCAAAATCATGGACTTTTATTGTTTGTTAGTTTTAATGTTTTGGACAAAATGTTGGATGTCAGGATATTGAAAATAAAGTTGATTTTTAGAATACTGCATATTTTGAGACCGTCTTTATGGATTTCTTTTTTTTTTTTTTTTAATCCTTCTCGAGGCGAACAGCTTTTAAGGGCTCATAACTACAATATTCAATCGAATGCACTTAATCAAAATGTTGTTTCAGCAATAATTTAATCGGCGTAGCCTATCAAAGGTTGCTAAAACATTTTACGTTGCCCTAACAACGTAAATCTGATTCACTTTTGAAAATCACATTATTTCCATTAGCTTCTGCAATTTATCATCTTTCTTTGTCATCGACAAAATCTAAGGGAAGAGCATAACATGAAAAATCAAGTTTTATTTTGCATCATAATTAAAAACAAACTTTTATTTGGGAGGAGGGGGGGCTAAATTTGATGGTTTTTCCAGGGAGACGGAAAGAGGTGTCCGACAGATAAAAATTATGACTCTCAAAGGGAGGACTTTAGAGGAGGTAATTCATCACCAAGCCCTCCCTTGCGTGAAGGAATGATTACGTGGAAACTCTTTTGCGAGCTGCTTCTTCAAGCTGTGGGCATTTTTAATGTGGGATCAAAAAAAAAAAAAATCCAAATAGTATTCATGATTTTATGAAGGAAAATTTATAGCCTAAAATAATCAATTTGAAGTCTCTTACATTATCTAAGAACCATAGCTGTCCTGCACCCAGAAGGAGGTGAGGGAGTAAATGCTTTTACCATTAGTATAAATGAACCCCCCCCCCCTTCAGAATATTGAGTTAAAAAACTAGCTGAACTAACTGAACATTGTTGAGTTAACCAAAATTAAATGAACATTGAGTGAAATATAGTATTATTAAGGCTTAAGTTCCCTAAGCAATTTTTGGTATGTTATTTGTCTGTCGCAATACACCTTTAATGTCTCAAGGAAAGACTAGAACATTCAATGTCTCAAAGAATCTTTGCTAACATTCGACATCAAAGATTCAGCTTTATCCATCTACCGAACTATGCGTTAAAAGTTGTTCTGAATTTTCTTTACATCGGAAAACACGTTAAAACATGCGAAAATAGAATTGTTTTAATTGCAATTAAAATCACTTTTATACTTTCAAATTAAAATCAACTTGGAGGACTTTGATGAAATTTCCAGAGCCATGTCTAATTGAAAAAAAAAACCAAGACACATAGTCTGAGTGAGAGGCAAAACATGCATAAGCCTTTTTCAGAATTGTATAAAAATGATATCATTTCACTTGTTAACAGACAGTCAAACATTTAACCATCTTAGGGCAGAACTAAGGTTGATAGACATAGAGTAAGGATAATTCAAATAGTTAATCAGTTCTATGAGCCATTTGAAGGCGACTGGAGACCCCAAATAACATTAGACAGGGAAAATTCAGCTTTATCCATCTACCAAACTATATGTATAAATTTGTTTTGAATTTTTTACATTGAGAACACGTTAAAACATGCGAAAACACTATAATTTACTTTTTTTTTGCAACGTTACACAATTTTCTGAAAAAAAGTTTAAGTACTATCGTATCGTATATCTGTCTTGGTGAATAGAGGATGAAACTACTGAATCTACTGATATAAGTATCTTGTGCTTTTGGTACAAGCTACACCTGTAGGCTTGTCGCAAATTCACACGGATTCAAAAGGAACATAAACTTCAAAAATAGATGGCATTTCTGAGCGTGGACAATGATACTTCAGGCATAAGCCTTAAAAACAGAAACTGACCTTGATGCAAACTATAAATAATCTTAATTTTTTCCTTGTACGGGCAGTTTGATGAGAGCATGAACTGACCATGGATGTAATTGAGACTTAATTAATTAGTAATTTAATAGCTTTAGAGATATTTCGGAGTTGATACATACCCTTTCTGTCTGCGTTGCCACGTTGAGCTTTTCAGATTTCTTGTCACTTTTCACTTTTTTACCAGTTGGAGGTAGCTGCCACTTTGCAT
This sequence comes from Artemia sp. Qi Xiang Cuo, assembly GCF_049724085.1. Lineage (NCBI taxonomy): Eukaryota > Metazoa > Arthropoda > Branchiopoda > Anostraca > Artemiidae > Artemia > Artemia sp. Qi Xiang Cuo. The sequence continues at coordinate 62,495,026 of NC_142798.1, forward strand.
CTCCCAAAATATCATTTCTTCTAGGAACTTTGCCTTTCATCTGCTTAATTATCCGGTCTTTTTCTTCAAGCTGCTGCTTTAAAAGAATTCTTTCACGTTTGAGATCAACTATTTCTTCACTAAGACGATTAATGACATCGCTGCTACTTGCAACCGAATCGAGACTGCACAAATTTTGCCGCGAATCACTAAGTGCAAGCTGTCTATAGAAACCGTTTCTTCCACTTGAATCAAAAGGATTTACTGTGTCGGCCTGAAAAAAAAAATGCTTTCTAAATCAAATATTGTTAACCAGAAAGTACGAGGGTTGTTTTTTAAGTAAATACCGTTTTGGAATTAAAAAAAGACGTGCAAAGATATCGCAATAATTTTATTTTTACATGAAAGCCTGTACCTTAATCTACTTTTCTACATTATTTACGTGAATATTGAGGCACTTGTCATAACGTGGCACCAGTTTTTGAATACCCTCCACATAGAATTCTCCCGCCTGACTTGTTAACCCCTGTATCACAATTGTTTTGACTTCGTTATCGTCTTGAAGACGCTGACCACCCAGGTGTTTCTTCAAGTGCAGGAACAAATGGTAGTTGCTGGGCGCCAGATCAGGGCTGTATGGAGGATGATCTAGAGCTTCCCATTTAAAAGATTTGATGAGATCTTTGGTCCGATTAGCCACATGTGGACGGGCATTGTCATGCAGCAAAATGATGCGCTTACTCAACTTGCCACGTCTTTTGTTCTGGATTGCACGACTGTTCAATGTCTCATAATAAGACGCTGCATTGATTGTCTTATTACGAGGCAGAAACTCCACTAGCAATACTCCTCTTTTGTCCCAAAAAACTGTGCACATGATTTTCCGCGCAGAAATTGTTTGCTTAAATTTCACTTTTTTGCGTGATGATGAATGTCGCCATTCCATGGATTGTTGTTTTGATTCTGGTGTGACTTAGGCCCCCCATGTTTCGTCACCAGTAACAATTTGGTCTAAAAAATCTTCACCTTCATTGTGGTACTGCTCAAGGAAAGTTAATGCACTGCCTAAACGTTGGGTTTTGTGCAAATCCGTCAACGTTTTTGGAACCCAACGTGAACACAATTTCCGGTAATTCAAGTTCTCAGTCACAATGTGATACAAAACACTACGAGAATATTGAGGAAACCAGTCGCACATTGATGAAATTGTAAAGTCTGTTTTCTCTCACTTTTTCTTCCACTTTTTGCACCAAATCTTCATTAAAGACCGAAGGACGCCCACTCCGTTCTTCATCATGCACATTTGTGCGGCCATCTTTAAATGCTCTCACCCATTTCCTTACCATTCCATCACTCATAATGTTTTGTCCGTAAAATTCACAGATCTCACGATGAATATCGAACGGTTTTACGCCTTTAGCACTAAGGAATCGTATAACCGCCCGTACTTCACAATCTGCGGGACTCACCATTGTCGGAGTCATCTTTAACACTCAGTAAACCACGTATACAATTAAGAATCAGACTGTAATGGTTTCAGTGCGTAGACAAGAGATGTAGGTAACCAGCGCGCATGCGCAGAACGACGACCTTAGCGCTGTGGCGGCGGAATCGCAAAACGGTACTTACTTAAAAAACATGCCTCGTACAAAAGAACAAGAAAGTGCAACAGGAAATGCTATTAGTGGCACCTACAGCTACTACTACAGCTAAAATCTCAATGCAGCACCAAGCCACCAGAGACCAACAGAGCTGCGCAAACTCTTCTGCCACCCCACCCAAGCTTCATTCTTTACCTCCTCCCAAGAAAATCTAATTTCCTTTTAGTTATTCCTTAAGACTTCTTCCGACCTCATTTGGGACAACCCGCTTTTTCCAGATGGATGGCCAAGAAGAACAACCTCTGGCAGTCTTTCGTGGCTCATCTGTAAATGTGACTTAGCTTTCTAAATCTTTCTTTCATTATAGTTCTAGAAAGTGGGATAGATCCACATTTTTCGTACAACTTGCTATTTGACATATGGTTTTGATTATTCCCCTAAGTTATTCCTAAAATTTTCCGTAGTCACTTCCTTTAGAAAACATCTATCAAACCTCCCTCATTCTTTCGAAAGGCCGACGTTCAAGAACTATACTCGACCATAGTCATCACCAAGCCTTCCAATATTCTAGTGTTAGTTCGCATGCTTATCTTTCATTTCTTTTAGCCTTTTTCGAACTGTGAAAAAACAAATTGGGCCTTAGCTATTCTTATCTTTACATCTTTACTTCATCCCCCATCATTATTAATTATACTACCGAGGTAGTATATCAGGCAATACTCAGGTATGCCACAAATTTTTCCATTCTTTTCTCTATATTAATTAAAAAACTTTTTCAAAGTAAAGTAAAGAACTCCATTAAACCAAAAATGAGCAAAAATAAAACCAAATAATCTACCAAGCGTGAAACTACCACAAATCAGCATCGATACATAAATGAAACCCAAAACGAGCAGAAATTAACATGAGTAGGGCTCAAAACCCCTATGCCCTGTCAAGGAGAGAACACAATTTGCACTTTACTGAAAAAAATATAATGTTTTTACTTTTATAACTTTAATAAATCAAATAATATTAACATTTTGATTAATAAATATCGGTATATGTATATTGAACTGACAATGAATATTCATTTGTATATTTTTTGTGCATTGTACCCACATCGCTCTTTACTATAAAAATGTCAAGCCTTCCAATCACTTTCGACTATCTCAAAATTTTGATTGGATGTGTTTGGGGAAATGGTGGACGTGGAAGAGGTGTTAGTTGCCTTCCAATCACTTTCTACTACGAAAAAGGGTACAAGCCAATCCAATTTCCAATCGAATAAGCCCTTTTCGAAGTTTCTACGACAACTCTTTCGATATGAAGTGCTCTGGTCTAAAGGAGAAAAATAATAAATAATACATTGTGCCAACATCGTTCTTTACATAGGCAGCGCAATTGCGCTGCCTATGTAAAAGATGGAAAGCGCCATCTTTCCACCCCGGGGGGGGGGGGGGGGGGTTGGAAAAAATGGAAAGCACCCCGGGCGATAAAACGGACTGAAATTGAAATTTTTATGGGCAAAATTATAATATAATGTAAAAAAAATTATGTATTGTAAAAAAAATAGTATTAATGACGCAGCAGGGGGCAGCAAAGTCTCCATCCCCCCCTCCGAGAAAAAAACCTAACTCTGGCTCTACGACCAACCTTAGAATTAGCATCCCCTGGACAAAACTACCCGTTTCTATCCGGGATCTTTTATATTTGTTCCTGTAGATTTAAGTAAAATTTATCTGAATCACTATTATATCCATCGGTCGCTTCTTCAGAGGCTTATACTACTATGACGGATGCCTTGTATTTTCCAGCTACAAAATGAGCAACTAGTATTCTATCATTAATACCTTCCCACCCTAAGCAAAACTTAGCAGCTCCTTTATTCATCATGGACCCTACTCCCTGCCTATGCATCCCATCCTTCTATAATACCTAATAAATAAATACGTTCTATAATACACAATTTCATGCTTCCTACCCCTGGGATTTGCGTTTCTGAAACTTTTAACAAGTCCAGTTCAAAACTTCTGGACTTGTATGTCAAAATATCCATACGTTAGTTTTTTTTAACGTTGTAATATTCCAAGTAGCAATTTTCATATTATTTCAATCATTGAAATTATTATGGGCTCTAAAGAAGCAATGGGCCCCAAGCCCGCGCAAGACAGAGATTAATGCATATACATATGTATTATACATATGTAATACGTAATACATATACTCGTATAAATACAATTGTCTCTGTGTGTGTTTCGTCTCTATGAGTGTGTCGAGGTTCGGGTTATCAATTCCTACAATAATTCGAAGCGTTAATCAGGTCAATATGGTGGCTCTGAAAATCTCATGGAATATGGATTGCATAAAAAATTAACGAATGATTAAATGAATAATTGGTTAATTATCTATATTTAACAACCGTTTTAAACCAAGAAAAGATGAATTGAGTCCCAAACCCCACTCATGTGAAAATTTGAGCATAGGCTATTTACACGGATTAGAAACCACGGTAAAATGTATGTATTTTTGATTAAGCAGGTAGCTCGACAATGAAAAAGTGAAAAATTCCCTTTTTACTCTAATAAAAAACTAATATTTGTTAGCTTTTATTTTACCATTATTTACAGCATAAGAAAAGTAACCACTTACTGTCCAAAACTATTAAATGTAGAATTTAAATGAAAAAGACCCAGGTGAAAATGAGCCTCGTAGAACCCCCTCTCATTTGGCATGCGATGGATCCTTAACGGAAAAAATCATGCTTGAAAGAAAGCAAGTTGACGCAGCATTCAGCAACTTCAAATGAAATCTGATGAGCTTAAACCTCTACAATTTACCTTTTAATATACCTAGTGTGAAACATTAATCGTAATTTATTTGAATTCTGTTACCAAACTAACGTGAGATCTGTCGAAACTAAGCGTTAACCTAAAACAAATCGTATGGTCGAAATCTGCCATGAAATATAAATGTGCTGAAGGGATGAGCAGCTGCAGTATATCATTACAGCGCATTCAAAACCTATGTGCTCAAACTTTAGGCTGGATTTGTTCTTAAGAAAAACCTGCGTTTTAATAACAAATATCTTTAATTTTGCAAATCATGGACACCAAAGAAAGAACTTATGATTCAGCATAAAGCACTTCAAGTGATATAATAAGTTTTACCATCTGGAATATCTTTTTTTTATAAATATCAACAGAATCATATCTAAGATATTGTCTTTTTAACTTTATATATATATATATATATATATATATATATATATATATATATATATATATATATATATATATATATATATATATATATATATATATATATATATATATATATATATATATATATATATATATATATATATATATATATATATATATACATATATATATACATATATATATATATATATATATATATATATATATATATATATATATATATATATATATATTATATATATATATATATATATATATATATATATATATATATATATATATATATATATATATATATATATATAATCACGTTAAACCTCACCGAATTTAATAGATTGGGATGGAGGAGGAGCATGCGTAGTGGTCTAGCCTCAAGCGGCTTCGTGCTGAAGTGAGTTGTTAGTAGAAGTAATAGAATTTATAAGAAACAAAGGTATGAGAATTTCTCAGTACTTCTATTCGTCACCCAACAAAATTTCGGAATCTTTTAAAAAGAGAAACTCAATTCTTTTTTGTTAATACCTCAAGTCCTAGCAAGTTTTAGGATATTCGCTTAGAAATTATGGTATTCAGTCTCCAATAAAATGCTTTTTATGATTCCAACATCCGTATCACCTCTATTCACTCAGTCGGTCTTTCAGTTTGTATTGGAACATATAGGCTCATAAGTGAATCTGTGAGAGGGCTAGATTTTCAACAAGATTTCAACCCCCTTCGACACTAGATAAAATTAAATATAATATATATATATATATATTTATATATACTAACAGCCTGCCTCTTTTAAAGAAAGAATTAACAGGCATATTTTATTTATCTTGATGAAGGGATAATCTTTTCTTTCTTTTTGGTTTATTGGACAATATTGGTATTTTACCTTACCGGGGCAACCTCCAAAGTCTCTCTCCTAATAAGTTGTTTAATTCTTCTTGTTTTATTAATAGTTGTATCCTTTTTGCCTTTTAATATATGATGAAATTTATTTTATAAATTCGTTTCTAGCTTAGCTCTCTATTGACTCTGTTTTTCCATTTTAACTTGTTTATTTTATATGTTTTAAATGAATAAAATTTTATTCATCTATCTAGACCGAGAAGAGACATTTCCATCATTAAAAAAATTCAATTTAAATGACACAAACTAAAATAATTAAAAAGGATTTGACTCATAGGAACATTTTCATCAGAAATACAAATTGAATATCTTTTAAATCTTAGCCTTTGGGTAAAGTTTATTCATCATATTCATTTGAAGCTGTAGGATAAACTTTCTTTATATTTTATTAGTTTTTAATTGGGGGCCATTTGGGATGTCACAATATTTTTTTATATCAACATTTTCAGCAAATACTGTTACTAATATATGCCTGCATGGTATTATGTGCTTTAGCAATGAAATGTTATCGAAAAATTTTCTTTGCACTTTAAGTGCAAAGTAGAATCCCCTGATAATATCCGTCTAATAAGAAATATATTGAAGTGCCATACGGTATCATATTGACATATCGTAATGTACTTTAACGATACGGTAGGATATCGGATGGTTGCGGTATCGCAATATACTTTTTATTGAGCTTTTCACCTAAAAAAAGTATCGAATCTATTTTTTTTTAGCATTATTCTGTTGGAAATAAGACCTGCTCGAAGCCACGATTTAAGTATTTAGTGAAAACAAATATAATTATCTAAAGTTTTAGATTTAAAAAGCAAAATATTACAGGTTTTAATTAGCAACAGCAGCTAAAAAATATCACCAGATCAAAAATGGAATCGGACCAGCCGCTAAAGTTACTTAAAAAACGAGCTTTCAAGAAGTTCATAAGATTTGTGAAGGTTCAAAGATTATACCCATTTAATATTGAATTTACAAATTAATATTGGAAGACAAGCATATATTTAGGGGTCTTCTCAAGCCTCTTTCGGTAGAAGCAAAAGGGCTGATACTACAGGAGAATTTTTTTTTTAGCTTATTTTTACTTAGTACGAATTAAACGAACAGTTCTTAAGGATACCCTAGATGGTCAATCATTTTGATCAAAACTTTCCGTTAATCAATTGATTAAAGCATGATTGACCGTCTAAGAACCGATTGAGTCATTCAAACTTTCTATTAATCACTGTCAACGCTTGACTCAAGCGTCAAACAGGCTCCTAGATGGTTAATCATGCTTTAATCCATTGATTGGCGGAAGCTTTTGATCAAAATGATTGACCGTATAGGGTGTCCTTTATTGCTCTTGTGCAAGTAAGTAAACGAGGCTCATTCAAGAATAAAATGGAACTAATTTTTTATATCTCGCATCAGTACTGATACCTAAGACGTTGGGTCTACATTACCGCATAAATGCTACAGCATAATCCACCACTGAACACATATGGTTATGATTATGTATTTCCACAGGAATGGGTGTGGGTGCCGGTGGTTCGCTTGGGAAAATTGGCCAATCATGGCGTAAATATGCAGCTTCTTAATTCTTTATGAACTTATAAATAATTACGTCTGTCCATAGGGCTGGCTACTGGGACTTCTTTCGAAAAAAAAACTTATTAATCGTGCCTAAGAATACGTTTTTTTAATCTTAAGACCCCTTCTCCAGGAAAAATCTTCCAATTCCCCCTGGGACTTGACCTTTATGATGGTCAGTATGATGTTTACAATTAACCCCTGAACACATACGGCTATGCTCATGTCTGCACTTAGTGACAGGAGGGCCCTAGGACCCTATTTGTCAATAGGGATCATTCCCGCCGAAAAATTGATGTGACTTTAAAAGGCACTTTTTAATCTTTTGATGCCTCTTTCAAGAAAAATTATATAGTTACCGCTGGAGCCTTGACCTTTATAAATTCCGTCTATAGTCGTCAGTATATCGAAGTATTCATTCAAGACAGGTGTCCTTTCAAGATTTTTGTGAAATTAACTTTTCCTGTGAATAGCTTACCTAAGTAACATAAGTATACGTAATAAACACGTAAGTGGTTTCGTGATGAGGATTATAGTTCAATTTTACTTTAAGGTAAAAATTACATAGAAAATAGATACAAAGACTCGAAGTCTCGAGACTTGAAGCATACAAATGGAATGGATACAAATCGCCCTTTGAACCATGCATTATACTGAGCGACTCAACGTCTTTTAAAATGGGCAAAAAATTAACGAAAAGTGTGCTAGACCAGGAAGTTCAAATGACTTCAACAGACACTGACAAGACTGCTAAAGTGACCAATTTGGGGAGATTAAATTTATGTTTTATGGCTAGCATAATAACAGAGAAAGAGACTAGGAAACCATTGGGTATTTGCCCCGCCAAATTATAACCAAAACATATAGAATGTTAAGTTATTCAAGACATTCACAACAGCATATAAAAGCAGCAATAAAATAAAACGCAAAACCATCTGAAATCTAGGTGAATTAGTCAGAGATACAAGAAAAATATTTTCATTAGGGTGAAAGCATTTTAAGCCAAGCTGCTTCAATCAGTTTATCAAACTAAGAGTAAGGAGAAGCTCAGATTAAGAAAAGTATAGCAGACGATAAAGGAAATGAAATGGATCGAAAATAACCTGCATAAGCACTGTTCTTAGGCGCAGTAAAAGCATTTTTATACTGGTTAGATCATCAGCAACACATGCATCTGAGCTCGGGATGGAATCTGCTTTGGATGAGCCAATGACCCCCTGGAAATAAACAAACTCAACTTAGTTCCATGTAAAAAAAAATGTATATATATATATATATATATATATATATATATATATATATATATATATATATATATATATATATATATATATATATATATATATATATATATATATATACATATATATACTATCAAGCATGTACATAGGACCTTAGTTTGGAGGAGGCCTAAAATTTCGGCGAAGAGATACGTTTTAAGCAAATGCAAAACAAGCCATTACAGGTAAACATATAAAAACGATCAACTAGAATTCTCAGGATTGGGGGAGATAGAGGTGGGTCACGGGCCTAAAATCCAAAACAATGCATATTATATTTACACACGGGCAAGTTGGATATCTTTTATGATTTCCCCCACATTTCCGTTTTTTTCATTTCTCCTCCCTCCCCCGCCCCCCGTTATAGCGATCACATGACCAGAAACGTTAACATAAAAATGTGATATAAAGTGACAATCCTTTATCTGCCTCCCCGGCCACACGGGGATCCCCCAATTCCCGCCCTACTCCCAAACACACCTCCCCACGAAATCTCGAAAGTTTTACGATTTTTTTTATGATTCCTACAATCTCTCGTTTTTTTAAAAATCATTCACCTGTTGCTTCATATGATAACAAATTTATAATTTTCAGAGTTTACAAACATTATTTTCCAACACCGAAAAAAAAAATTGACGGCAATTTTTGATCAATTGTATTATTGAGCATGGTATTTTGATTTACAAAATTTCGATAAAGGCTTAGAGTAAAAATAATTTTTGTTGCCTGTGTGTGATCAAAAAATAAATAAAATATTACAGTTCTATGTCCACACGTCCCCTTCCCAGAACGCCATAGCCAACAGAACTATGCATATTCAATGGCATCAATTCTATAAAATATGGGGGGGGGGGATTTGACAAAAAATTTAGACAAAAAAAAGATTTATTCAAATCTGGTGAGGAGGGGAGTATTTTTTGACTTTTTATAACTGAAATACAAAAAGCTACTTTTCAAAATCTTGGGGTCACAATCACAACTTCTCAAAATCTAGGGGTTTGCATGCAATTTACCTGTTGCGTAAGTTTGAAGCCAACTAAAATCGAAATAATAGGTGACGTAAAAACTACAGAAGTAGTTGAAACCTTATAAACTTGGAAAGTTATTAGAAATCCTAGTTAGCAGATATAAGTTTTTTTGTTCTGTTTTTTTTCCATGAAATATTTTTTGTGGGTATAATTTTCCAATTACTCACAGAGTAAAAAAAAACTATATTTGCAACAAAACGCGGAAACACGTAGGCTAATTGAATTTTGACTTTATATATTACCGTGGAGATCCAGCGATTGACCACAGTAAAATGCTCAAATTCCAAAAAATACTTGCTGATGATTTCATTTTGAGATCACAGCATTTCGATAGATGCTGACATTTGCGGGCACGCATTAGCTTCAGTCTGAAGCAATGACCTACCTCCTCAGCAGTACATTTGCAAATCAATAAAAATAGATATAGGGTAGATACCTCAGAACATTCTTCCTCAATTTGGGCTTTTACCCCAATTTTTTGAAATATGTTAGCGTTTACCGAAATATTAGAAAAAACGAAGATGGCACCTTTTTAAAATTCTAAAAAAAAAGAAATATCACGGATCTGTTATTAGATAATTCAGTCTAGTTACATTAATCTAAATAAAGGGTATATAAAGGGTAAAGTAAATAATAAAGGGTAAAGTAATAAAAGGTACTAAATAAAGGGTAAATAGTAATTTTCTACAATGAGATTTAACTACTACCAAGATTTTAGCTGATTTAGCTGACACATTCATAATACGACTTGGTGAAATTCTGGAGCCAACTAGAAAAAGGACCAAAGCCGAATAGAGCTGAACTCATTATACTTTTTTGATGTTCTAAGGCCTGCCAACTCTAAGGCATTTTCATTTTTTGGCTTTTAGTTATTTTTTTTATTTTGTGAGGTTAAGGTGGCTGTGTTTTTTGGGAGGAGGGAGTTTATTAGATATTGAATTGTTCTGGTGAAAAATGTGGTTGTGTTGAAGAGCGAAAAATAGCCGTAACGTGTGATTAAGAGTAATTGTTAAGTTTGCGGGATTCAACGTCCTTTTTTGCATGGAGAAGCATAATTTATGGTACTTGTATGATATACCCCCTACCGCTCAAGTTGTTCATGCATTGACGCACTGTAAACAGGTTTCTTTTGCTAGTTTCTTTCAACTTAGCTTGAGAGAAGACAAAGAGAAGTGACAGAATATACCGGAAATGTAGAATTTGGGCTATACATTTGTACATTAGGGGGATGGGGGTAAATTATTTGGACTGTGTGAAGTCAGAAAACAATTCTTACTTCATAGTATAAGAATAATTGTAGCAGCACATTTTGCATGCTGACTCGCTTTACTTTACCCCCCCCCCCCCTTAATGTGCAAATATATAGCCCAAATTTGCTTCTAAAGTATTGTATTTTTATCATACTTAGGTACATTTTATTAGGATTAACTTAAATTCACTTCTTGAGCGGTAGGGGGTACATCATACAAGTACCTAATCTATGTTTATTTATTTCCATTTATATTAATAAATTACAATTGAGTCTGAATCTGGAATCTGATAAATTATTCAATGCTGACTCCTTTATCCTCGCACCCTACCTGCCCACAGGGGTAATTCGACCACGAGATTAATCTGAGCCCCCTTTTCCCCTACAGAAAATTGAAGAAATCACGATTTAAATTTTCAAGTTTTTCATCTCCTGACCTAACGGAAAAATCATCGCTAAAATGCAATGTTGCAAAAAACTTCAATCCATAATCGCAAGAATCGAAATTTGCAACCTTTCACAGCACATTGTACCGTTAAAGCCTTCTGACCGTTTGCTCAAGAGAAATGAAAAAGTTAATGAAGGGAAACGACAACGTTCGAAAAAAGAAAAAAAAAGACAAAGAAAGAGACTTCAAATATTAGCCAAAGTAACAGCTATTTGTCTAACCGCTTTTTTCTGAGTGACCAACTGTCAAACAAATACTCTGATTGTTTTCTAAATATCATCTTATTGTGTTGTTATATATTCTGCTTGAATGAACTTCACAGGATAATTCAGCCATATTAATTAGCATATTCAAAGCAGCTGGAAAAAAGTTCACCATGCAAATTTTTCACTCAAAGTCGCAAAGAAAAATTTTAGCTGCAATAAAAACTACAACATCCAGAAAATTCCAATATATGTCTAATTAATTTCTATGTTTTCAACGAGCCTTGAGCAACTTAGCAAGATAATGCGTGGACCTTTTTCTAGGGCAGGGGAGGCAAAGAATTTCAAAAGTATGGCAAGAAACGTAATTCCTAGATCATTTAGGCGCGGGAAAATATTACCTTCATAAATACGTACCTTTATAGTTCAAACCTCTCTAAAACCCCCTGATCAAATGGCATTCGGGGATTTCAGCGTTGTTATATTTTTGACCAAGTTGGCTAGGTTTCATTGCAATTTTTAGCTATTTATGATATATATTGCTATTATTTTGCAAGTAGCTTTTACAAATTCAGTACAAGGTTCCAAAAAAAAATTATTACTATTCCAGCAATTTCTGGATTTTATTTTTAGTAATTTGTTCCACTACCGTTTCTCCATCTTTTTTTGTTTTCTTAAATGATTTTTTTTTTGCTTCCTACATGAGTTTTTGAGTCTGATGAAATCTTCAACGATTCATAGATGCATTCAGTTAAACTAAAAAGTAGACAATTAAAGGTAGTGCATTCCTTTACTGTGTTTATATTTAATGGTTAAATACTACCAGATTCAATGCAAATTTGTCGATTATCTTCCCATAAATCTACCTACGCTTCAATTCACTCTATTATTCCTCATTTCCATATCCAGTTTCTTTTATGGTTAATTATAGAAGTTATAGAAGTCCTTTTTTGGAAAAAGTTTGGCACGTAACGTCGAAATGGGTTGCAACCACCAGGGTGCATCGAAATAGTGCGGTTCTGGCCACAGCCCTCAAGGCGAGTTTGGAGTGGTAGTCGGTTTTGACGCCACTGACCATTTTTGCTTGAAATAGGGAAAAGAAGACTTGACTATTGGTTTTAGCCACCTTTTCATTTGGAGTTTGAAAAGTCTGTTTTCTCGTATTTTCCTTTGTTAATTAGCCTTCCAATATGTCTGTAAAAAGCCGAAAGAAAACAGGGCTTTACAGGAAGATTTGTTTTGTCTTTTGAAAATGAAAAATATTTTTGGCTAGAAAAAAAAAACAACTAAAATGCATAGCTAACCCAAACTTCCTATTTTCGCGCCGTTAGTGGGTTGTTGGGTGCTGTCAGCCAAAAGTTATGAAGCCTAGCAAAAACACAATCCACGGAATCCGCCCACAATCATCGCTCTACAGCCATCCAGTAAGTCAAGCTACGGCCAGCCAAAAAAAATGTCGGTACTACTATCCTAAAATACAATCCTTTTCTTCTGATGAAATGATATTGCTACTACTCACAAATTATTTTACTACCAGGCCACCCAATGGCAGCAAAGCTGTATATGCTTCTCTTCCACCCCACTCCGTACAGAACTTTACTCCCACAAAGTTCTTGCTTCCTTTAAATCTTTTCTTATAGCCTCTTTCCGACTAATTCAAGGATATTTTTCTTGTTGTTGGACTTAGCTGGATTATCATAAAGCCTGATTTTCGGCCCTGAGGTGTTTATTTTCCCTAGGATGTTTGAACATCCTAATATCCCTTTATCTGCTACGACTAACTCGTCGTCATTTTTATCTATGAAAATGTCCAGATTCTTTACATATTTTTTTTTTTTCTTTTCACCTGAAACCTGTCTCCAGTTACATTTAAACAGGATATGGTATTGGTGCATTATGTGGGCCTTTCTAAAAAGTCAAGTTTGGTTAATGCTAATGAAATAAAATAGGATGGATCTATAATAATTTATTAAATAAAAAAAACAAGTTTTTTTAACTGAAAGTAAGGAACGACGCTAAAACTTAAAACGAACAGAAATTATTCCGTATATGAAGGGGGCTGTCCCCTCCTCAACGCCTCGCTCTTTACGCTAAAGTTTTTTTATTGTTTAAAAAAATAGAGTTGTGAGAAAGTCAAACTTTAGCGTAAAGAGCGAGGCGTTGAGGAGGGGACAGCCCCCTTCATATACGGAATAATTTCTGTTCGTTTTAAGTTTTAACGTCGTTCCTTACTTTCAGTTAAAAAAACTTGTTTTTTTTATTTAATTTTTGAACGTTTTTGAATTAATGCAGGTTTTGATTTTGGCTCACCGTACATGAATAATTAAAACAAAATTTGCATATTATATTTGGTTAAATGGCTTTCTCGAAACTTGTTTAATTTTATTTACGAACGTTTTTATTAGTAATAAATATACGTAACTTAGAATTAACTTACGTAACGAACTTCTATATTCATAAATTTTTAACACGTATATTAGGGGGTTCGCCCCCTAGTCAATACCCTGCTCTTTAAACTATAGTTCGAATTTTTTTTCCAGTTCTTTAAAAATGACCTCTTAATCACAATCAGTTGATCAGTTGAAAAACTTGTTTTTTTTATTTAATTCCTGATCTTTTTCTTTAATAATGCTGGGAAATCCGGCGCCCCCTTCATAGCAATGTCCCTTCCCCCATGAAAACTTCCTTCATGGAAAGATCCTTCCATATAGCCCCCGACCCTCTCCTTCCCCCACCTACCAGAAAAAATCTCCTCTGAAAAAGTCTGTATACTTCCCAATAACAAATACTATATGTTAAAATTGAGTAAAGTTCATAACTTTCAGCCCTCCCCCCGGGGAATTTGAGGGATTAAGTCATCCTCAAAGACATTTTATCATATTTTTGACTCTGTTGACCCAAATGGCTCTCTCACAATTTTGATCGGTTGATTGTGGGAAAAAAATAAGCGTGAGAGGGGGCCTAGTTGCCCTCCATTTTTTTGGGTCACTGACAAAGGGCCCTAGAACTTTTAATTTCAGTTCCAGTGAGCCCGCTTAAGATAATCTAGGACCACTGGGTCGATACGATCACCCCTGGGAAAAAAAAACAAAAAACAAACAAACAAACAAACAAACAAACAAATAAATACGCATCCGTGATCTTTCTTCTGGCAAAAAATGCAAAAATCCACATTTTTGTAGATAGGAGCTTGAAACCTCTACAGTAGGGTTCTCTGATACGCTGAATATGATGGTGTGATTTTCATTAAGGTTCTATAACTTTTAGGGGGTCTTTCCCCCTTTTTTTGAAAATCAGCCAAATTTTCTCAGGCGCGTAACTTTTGAAAGGTAGCTCTAAACTTGATGAAAGTTATATATTTGAAATCAGCATTGAAATCTGATTCTTTTGATATATCTATTGGAATCAAAAACCCGTTTTCTAAAGTTTCGGTTACCATTGAGCCGGGTCGCTCCTCACTTACAGTTCGTTACCACGAACTGTTTGATAAACAAATTTGGGCTATATATTTGCACATTAGGGGGTGGAGGGAGGGGGGGGTAAAGCATAACATTAAACACGTAGCCTAACCTAACATAGGCACCTTTTCCCCTCCTAAACCCCCAAAACGAGAGTTTAAATATCGTAAACGCAATGAAAACTACTCTTTGCATTCCATTTCAAGAGACCGCTATTGAGAGATAATCAGTCTGGCGGGTTTTTCGTGACTGGTTTCCTTGTAAAGGCCCATATAACGCACCAATACCCAGGATATATTAATTTTTGTCCTTGTTGACCCCAATGGTAACAATTCAAAAACTACTTAATATTCAGTCATTCCTCATCTACCTCTCCACTACTAAGAAAATTTGTTAGACGCATTACACAACAATTAGTATATAGACACAAATTAATTACCAGATACATTATACATCAAAATGGCATGTTTTCATTTTGGATGCAAGTGCTTAATATTTACTTCACGCTACGCTACCATATTTATTAGCCAATGTCAAAGTACATTTTTCAAGTCTAACACAATTGACTTATACAAATAACCAACCATGTTTTTGCCTTTTAAAACTAGCGTGTCTAAGCTAATGACTGGCTAAAAAAAAAAAAAAAAAAAAAAAAAAAAAAAAAAAAAAAAAAAAAACTCGTCTTAGCTGGTTAATAGAAACTAACTACTTAAATCTTATATATACAAACACACGCACACACATATATATATATATATATATATATATATATATATATATATATATATATATATATATATATATATATATCTTGTTTACTTTTGTTCATTCAGCCTGACACAAAAAATTGCAGCACCAGCAAGGCCGTATCCAGGGGAAAGGTTAGGGGGTTTGACCCACCCCCCTCCCAAAATGTTTGTCAAACATACAAAAACATAACAAAAACGCATATAAACAAGTTTGATGCGTTTTCTAAAGTTTTAAACATCTATCAACAAATTACGTTTCTGATTTTTTTTTTTTTTTTTTAAACGTTGGAAAGGCATGAAGAATGTCCAAAACAGACAAATTTTCCTGCTTTTAGGCAAGTATAGATCATTCTCTAAATGGAAATAAAATCGTGGTTCTGTCTGGGTGAATGGATAGATCTGAAACTAATAAATTCAATGTTACAAGAATCTTATCCTTTCATACAAAACCATGCAGGCTATGCTTTCTATTTCGAAGAAAATATATTTATCGTCCAAAAAGCCTTTTATTTTTTGTTAGTCAAAATAAAGAAAAGAGAGAAGAAAAAGAATACATAGGGTCAACGCCTTAGTTCATAAGGGGTAGAAAAGAAAATAAATGACACCTATACTACTGATTTGGCTAGTTAAATTCAAACGTCACTTTAATTTCCGCCAATCCGATAGAACTGAAAGCCATTTTGGCAACATATAGCTTTCAGAGTCTGTTCTGCTTAACACATTCTTATTATAATTTAAACCACTTATTTATCATAGTGACTTCTAAAACACCAGAAGATCAATTTAAAGGAAATAAAACGTCATTTGTGAAATGTGTACTCGCTATGTTTTGCTTTAGAGCCATTTCTTTGTGTCCAAATTTTCATCAGCGACTTCAGAAACCATTCATTCTTAACTTTAGTGTAAATTACATATTATTTTATAAGTTTGACTGATGGGTAGCTGTATGCAATAGTTATGATATATGCAAGAGTTACGATTCTAAAAAAAAATCTTTGATTATACTGCCAGCTGTGTGGCCAAATGTTATAGAAGTCGTAGATTGTCCACAAGGAAGTATCCAGAGGGCAGGGTTACCGGTTTTGAACCCCCCCCCCCCACCCAAAAATTTGTCTGACTAGTATAAAAGTAACAGAAATACATGTAGACAAATTTGTGATTAGTTTTTAAAAGTTTCTTTGTACCCCCCCCCCCCCCCATCTGAACAAAATCCTAGACATACACTAGATTTTCCAGTATTTATTTATTTTACTATATTGTGTATGGCCAGTTAGTTGACTTAACAAACATGAGAAAAAACAGAAGCTTGAAACTAAAATACTCAATAATTAAAAAACGAGCCTCAAATTTTTCAAACGCAAAGCAAAAAGGTGGTGTTTTTTCAATTCCTTAGCCCTGAATTGAAGACAAATTAGTGGAGGATATTGTCAAGATGGCATCACATTTGTCATCAGCACCACTAAGGTTTCTCGTTTTTGCCCTTTTCGGTTTTTTTGCTAATCTAAACCAGCACTGCATTTTCTTCCTCAATTTTCCCTAATGTTTGTAATATAGATATAAAACAATGTACAACAAAACTACTCATTTTGAAGAGTTGTTTTAATTAAGCTTGAAAGTTTATTTCCGTATATTCACTATTTTGATAAGAGATTAGTTTAAAAAAAGTAAAAGTATCTAAATGCATGACAACTTGTCGTGACTCTTCAACAATAAACTATACATGAGTCATGCTAAACTTTAGATATCTTGTGTAATTTCCTGGAGTCCAAGAGAATAAAGATAAGGATATTTAAAAGATTTTGCTAAAGAATTTTTTGTATTATGTTGTTTTCTTTTTGTTTTATTGTTTTTCAACAGCGTACAGATATTTGCAAGCAATTAGGATAAAGCTACGGACAAGGCAGGAGCTAAAAATGTGGGTCACTTCCTGTACATGGGAGAAACAAAGCTATAAAGGCAGGTCCAAAGACACAGAAAATAGATAAGGTCAGAAACTCAAGTTAGTCTCAAGCAGGGAGATGGGGTGCTACCATTTCGGCGAACCGTCACAAACACAAAACGTCATAACATCGAACCATCAGAACCTCGAACCGTCATAACATCTAAAAAATTTATAAGTTTATATAATGGTAATAAGTATATAATAGTTTAGAAACAAATTTTGGCTATATATTTGCACATCAGGGGGGTGGGGGTAAGGTATAGCATATATTAAATACGTAACATAACCTGGGTACCCCCCCCCCTAAATCCCAAAAGCTAAAGGTTTAAAATTTTCGAATGTTATGACGGTTCGAGGTTCTGACGGATTTTTTTGTCGATGTTATGACGGATTTTGTACTGCTCCTGACGGTTTGATGTTATGACGCCTTCCCCAGGGAGATAACCACCGCTCCCGGCACACTTAGTTTGGCAATAATACAATCGCAGGTCAAGATCTTTATTCTTTGCTCTCCCCGTAGATTTGTTTTACCCTCCTCTAGCTTTTCAAAATTGAAAAAATGCCTTTTGTTAGGGGCATTCTCATTGGAAAATACCTTGTTTTGATATTTTCATTGAAAAAAAAAACAACAAATTGACCTCATTAGAATCATCTTGAATCACATTGGAATCATTTGTTTCAGATCCATCCATTTACCAAACCAGAATCATGATATTGACATGATTTAGACCTTGTACTAGAGAATGATCTAAAATGAAATGATTCAGTAGATGGATGAAAATAAATCTCAGGTATCAAATGATAGAACAATTATCGGTAATCCTGAATTACTCAGAACACACTCGAGAAGTTTGCTGAATGTGCGATCTATGAAAACCGGTTTCATAGCCACAAATACAAATAACGGGTGGCAGAATGCATTGTACTTGTTTATTTTGGGCTATATATTTGCACATTAGGGGGTGGGGGTAAGATTGGGTTACTTTAACCCCAAGCCCCTCTAATGTGCAAATATAATAGCCCAAAGTACATTATTATATAAACTAAAGTATTATATTTTCATCATAATTTGGTACATTTCTTTAGGATTAGCCTAACTTCACTTCTTGAGTGTGTTCTGAATAATACAGGAGTAACCAATTATCGTCTGAAACTAAAACATTAAAACCGTAAAACTGCAGAAAAATAAAATATCAAAATCTTGCACATGTAACATAAACCTTAAAGGCGAGCTCATAGGACACAGCGATGTTTATTACCACAGTCTTGTTATTTTGCTTCCTTTAAAGCACACAGGAAATCAAAATAAAAACATTTTTTACCCAAACGCTCCATCTTAGGTCTATCCATATCTGAAAACCAGGATTTTCTATGATTTTTCGTTTGGTTGTTATAAAATATTAAAAGTCGGTTTCCGTGCGCAAAAAGTTTCACACGTGTCTCCAAACCGAACCGTGAAAGACACTATGCGGAAACTAAATTCAGTAAATTCGACAATGCTTTCCGCACTTAAGAATTCAAAAATGCCGCAAAAACCTGAAAATAAATTATTAAAAGAGATGTCATGAGCTTTCCATTACGCGATATTTCAGATTTATCCTCCATGAGGTAGTCTAATTGTTTATCTTGTATCTACCGCTAGCCAAAGGGTGATTTAAATATGTCTGTTACACTTGAATGTCTCACGACTTTATTTCTTTCATTGGTTTCTGAATTAAAACAATAAATTTAATATTTGTACTTTATGTGACATGAGTTAAGAAATAAAAGTGAGACTTTTGAGGTTAAATAATTGGAACAAATAAATATGACAAAATAGAACAATTAGTCTTTCCAAAAAATCTCTTAAAGATAAGTCAATAAATAAAAATTTGAAGCGTTGAAGAATTTTAATAATAAACGAATGAATACCTAGGCTAGGTTTGTAGCTATTTCTTTATAAAAACACTTCTTTCCAATTCCTATTTGTTAACAAGATGTTAGGGTTAGCCTACATTTTACTAATTCAACCACTAGATTTTATCCAATTTACTATATCTTTTATAATCTTATTCATCTAATCACTTGTTTTTTTTACCCAGTTTACTGTCAATTAATGGCTCTATTTTCCTTCTGCTAAAGTAATCGGGAAAGTTACTTTTTCTAGAGCTCCATGATGATGTATTTTTTCGCTCATTTTCTGCCGATTTTTAACACGCGTTCTTTATTTTTAAAATTGGCGAGAGCTAGTAAAAAAATTAAATAAATTGAAAATTTAGGATTTTTTTTTCATTAAAAATTGACTCCTCAGTTTTCCTCATTTCTTAGGACGTATATAGTTGTGTAAGTTTCCATTTAACCCATTTAAAGAATTAGTTTTCATCATGGTACTTTAAGATTTCCTTTCATCGATGCTTGAAATATCCTTCAAATGGACAAACATAGCTCACTGATTTTTTTTTTTAATATGGCGAAAAATTTCTCAAATTCAAATGCAGGTCCATTGCAGGTCTCTGCAAATGCAGGTCTCTGATTTTAGAGGGGCTAAGTTATGCAATTCATTAGATAGAGATATGGATTGTCTTCTAAATATGATTTTAATGGTTAAACCAGTGGTGGTTCTAGGCCTGGCCAGCGGGGGGGGGGCAGCTGCTCCCGCAATGTTTCTGACATCTGCCATTAAATTCATTTCATTTTATATGTAACAATCTCATGTTACACTCCTATGGTATACCATGCCCTCCCCCCTAGATTATAAGACCTAAAACTGCTACTGCGTTAAACTGATAGGATACATAATTAACAGACTAAAATGATATTAAATCATCAATATTAGTATTATTACCATTGTATTTTTAATTTTTATTGATGTATGTTAAGGAAGGAGTTGAGTGTTGAGTCTTAAGTTAGTGATGGCAGAGTACATGAAGTTGCAGTTGTTTTCTTTGTTAAACCCCTTCTGAGGTTAATGTATGGTAAAATTCTAGTTTCGCTACTTTTTTGCTATCTCGGAAAGGGGTTAGATTAGGAAAAATGAAACATTCAGTAATGAATACAAGGCCAAAAACATACTCTGGGAAGGTATTGCCAAGCTTCTATGTTAACCCTTGTCTGATTTCTAAGTCTTAGAAATTTGCCTACTAGACAGGTCTATCCCTATTAAAATTTTGACAAAACAACATTTTACTTTTAAATTTCAGTTATTAGATTCTTTTTCTCTGGTTTTAGCACTGAAAATACAATTCCTGTTATTAGAGTAGAATTTTAAGCCATACCAATGTTTTTTTTTGTTTTTTTTTTAATTTAGGAAATGTATTTGCAGAACTTGAACTTGAATGTATTTGAAACCTTGCAAATTGGGATTGAGCTAAGTTGTGAAGCTGAAAACAGTTTTCTTGTATTTCATTTAAGCAGGAAATCTGTTTTGCAAGGTGTCACTTTTATAACACAAAGATTTTTAAAGGTCATCAAAGGTTACTGCCCTCTATAGGGAGGAGTGTAGGTAGGTACTTCAAATACCTTCCCAGACATACTTTAGTCTATAGATCCGTCCCTGAAAATTTCATTTCCCTAGCCTAATCCCTTTACAAGATAGCAAAAAGTAGCTAAACTAGAATTTTACGTAATGTGTTTTATTTTGTGTAATGGTTTGATTATCCCTCCTCCATATCAAGCCGTGGCATTTGGAGAGGAATTGATTATTTTAATTTTTTTGCTAATAATCGATATTATATAAATTAAAAAGAAATCAATGGCTCTGGAGGATCCTTATCCTTTTTATCTTTGAACCACTGTATATAAATATAATTCAGTATGATCATTCTCTATCTGAACCATTATACAAAGCCGGACCGAGATGCAAGTGCTCCGGAGAACATTTAAACCAAGCATAAACATAAGCGATATTAGATTTTTTCACGAGTAGACAAGTCAGATTTCTCTTGAACGCGAAACTCGGCTTCACCTTTGTAACACTAGATTTTAAAGAATCTAATTTTAAATTAATTTATTCCAATATGCATATAAAAATCGGTAATTAGTAGTGCAATGTTATTATTAGATGTTTTTAGGAATTGTTTCGAAGTCTCGAGTTGGTTTCAAAGGCATTTTGAGAAAGTTTCTGCGAAAATACGTGTTCCAGGGTAATATACACTGGGCCGCTGATGGCAGATTAAATGGGAGGAGCAGTTTGTACGCGAGGAGAATGTAATAGCCAAAAATCACTGAGCCGTAATCTTACTGTATATTAATTATATACAGTGATTTGAACATGGCACCGTCAGACCTTTTTTCAGTTTTTTTCTAATGTAATTTCGATACCTTTTTGACAGATATACGTAAATAGTCATAGAAAATATTATTTGAAAAAAAAAGCATTTTAAAGTTTTCTCCGTAATGACTTCCTATTTTCTTCTTCCTATTTTCTTCATTTAACACAAAAAAATTAATTCGCTCGCAGCAATTCATACAAATGTTACTTTAAAAATGCAATCTTACGCTCACCTCTCTGCTATCTGCTGAGGGTGCCATCTCACATAACATTTCTTTGATGTCACCCTCGGTTAAAGTGGTATCCTTGCAATCCAAATTTTCGTCTTCAAAACTGCTAAAACCGTCACTTCGTTTCTCACTACAAAAAATATATAACAATAGCTTCAGAATATTGATGAGTTTAAACAAAAATCTTATATATACAATAAGTGACAGTAAGTAACTAAGCCAACGACATACCCTACCCTTAAAGATTGGTTGGCTTGGTCACGGCGAGCTGACAAGGACTAACATTGGTTCACCACAGTCAATGATGGGAGACTTGTAAATTACTCTAATTGGCTTTTATGGTTATGCATATCAGGCAATGAGTTACATTAGATGATAAGAACTACAGTTAGTTTCAATTTACAATTTTTTTCTGGGATATTTTCTTAAGAAATTTGAACAGATCATAAGATAATATTCCGAAAAAGAAAAGGCTATACAGATCAAGTCCGATTTAAACAATTTTTTTTCTAGCTTTTAGAAGTCAAAGCCCTTCGTGACAAAGAACCAGAAAATCTAAAATGAATTAGCCTACTGTTTTGTAGATCGTGTTGCCTTTTTTGTAATTTATTCTATTTAATTCAGTTTCATTGTGCATTTATCCATCCACTGGTGTCAATTGAGGCGGGGGGGGGGGGGGGAATTTGAATAGAAATTTGTTCAAAAGAAATTTGGACAGATCATAAGATAATATTCCGAAATAGAAAAGGCTATTCAGACCAAGTCCGATTTAAACATTTTTTTTTGTAGCTTTTAGAAGTCAAAGCCCTTCGTGACAAAGAACCACCAAATCTAAAATGAATTAGCCTACTGTTTTGTAGATCGTGTTGCTATTTTTGTAATTTATTCTATTTAATTCAGTTTCAATATTTAATTCATTTTATTCTATAATCCATCCAGTCGGGTCAATTGAGGCGGGGGGGGGGGCGTGATTCCCCTATATTCCTTAGCCCCCCGTCCATACTTCGAGAAATTCCTTTGGGGGCGGTATTTTCATTCATTGAATTTCATTGAAAATGTATTCATTGAAAATGCCTTTTTTGTATTTCCATTGAAAAAATTAGAAAAACAACCAATTTGCATCTCTTAGATTAAAAAACACATCCACCCAAAAAACACAAACTCAAAACGAGCAGAAATTAATACGAGTAGGGTTCAAAACCCCTATGCTTTCTAAAAACAAGAACATAATTTTTACTTGACTGAAAAAAAAATTCAAATGAATGTGCATTGTCAGTTCAATATACATATGCTGATATTTATTCCTTAATATCTTAATTAGTTTTTGATTTCTTTTAAGTTATAAAAGTGAAAACATTTAAAAGAATCTGTTAAATAAACGTGCATTATCAATTTAATATACATGTGCTGATATTTATTCTTTAAAATATTAATTAATTTTTGATTTCTTAAAGTTATTTTTTTTAATTCAATTAAATTTAAATTAAATTTTAAGTTCAAATGAATGTGAATTGTCAATTCAATATACATATGCTGATACTTAGTCCTTAAAATCTGAAATAATTTTGATTTCTTAAAGGTATAAGAGTGAAAACATTTAAAAGAAGCTATGATAGAGCATCGCTGCCTATGCCCTTATATGCCCTATAGTGCTTATATGTCCTTTTAATACCTGCATGCATATAGGATTTTCGTTCAACTGAATCTCCTCCTAAACGTTCCTTAGAAGTTCCAACTTGATGACATTAGTGTCGTTAGTTACAGTAACCGTAGAAGCAGCATTAAATGAATACACACGTTGTCTTCTGGCTAGCTCAAATCCACAACTTATGAGGGTATGAAGGTGAAATTTTCAGAAAATATTTCTGTTGTACGAATGACAACCTGCCATCCGTATGCAGGTTGTCAAAAGGGCATATCAGCAATGTCTTAGGAACGGTTTTGTGTGTGAAATTAAAACTTACAACGCTTGTTGTGGGGGATGTTGAACTAACCAAAAGACAATATTTGCATCATAATACTAATACGTCTACTCCTACAACTACTACTAAAGCTAAGACTACTACTATTAACCGTACTCCTACTGCTACTACTATATTTACTGGTTCTATTACTACAACTAATACACCTAAGGGTATTAAGGCGAAATTGTCGGGTAACATCGTCACTGTATAGAAAGAGATTAAAACGTACTTTGCTCATTACAGTTTTTCAAGACGACGTATGAGGAGTGTTTCAGGACCAGTTGATGGTATTAAGTTAACAATTGCATCGTGTGTTGAAGGGGATGTTGAAAAAAAGGTGCTATTTGCATACTGCTACTAATACTACTACTGCTACTACAACTATTGCTACGCGTGGGGTGGTTCTCTCAAATCACTTTGACTCATAAAAAGGGCACTATGACTTCCAATTTAAGACCAAATGAGACTCAGCTAAATTTAATACGATCATCCATTCCATAAAAACCTTATACGCCCCAGGGCATAACTTAAAGCCCTTGCCCCAGGGCTCTGGGGGTTCTGCCAACCCTAGAAGCACTGTCTTATGTTCTTTGGACATTTTAAACAAAATTGTCATAGCAAAATTTCAATCAGATGCTTTTGGTGAAAAGAGGGGTAGTTGGGGGGGGGGGAGTTTGAGCCAATTTTCCCAAATCAAGTCAAAATGAAAGTGAAAACTGAAAATTGAGCCATTTAGTACCAAAAAGGTAAATTTTTACCCGCTTCGTGGATGCTTGAATTATGCAGACTTATCTTAGTTTTGAAAAGATTTTCGGAGAAACTAAATTTCACCTTGGGGTAAAATTGGGTTTGGAGGCGACAAACTGAGGCCTGGGAGGGGCAATTGCATCCTCTGTCCCATAGCAAATTACGTCCCTGATTGGGGATCCAAAGCCAAGCTAATGCAGCGGCCAAGTAAGACCCTCAGACATGGGCAGACATGTTGAGGAAGAGATCGAACATCAAACGATAATCTCTACTCAAATGGGTTAGGAAGAGGTAGTAACAGAAGATGTAAAAGAAGTAACAGCTTGATGGAAAGCACTAAACAGAGTGGGGGGGGGACTTCGGGCGGGAGAGGGGATGGTCATTTTCACTCCAAGAATTTTCGCTGCTCCCCTCCCTAAATTTTTAAAAATGACTTCTTTGGTATTGTCATTGAAAATAATTTTGGTACTCCTGTTTAACATTGGCGTACCATAATTTTTTTGGTTATTTTCATTGGAAGGATAAAAAAATTGCCACCCCCTGGATTTTTAAAATCTCATTTTACCCCCCTCTAAATTTCTGTTAATTCCCCCCCCCCCCCCCCCACACTGAAATAGCGAGGGTTTGAGAAACACCTGCAGCCTGTGGTGGCTTCAGGCGAGTTAGTTCTGCATGAGTGATCAGTAGTAGTAACAGTAATCTACTTCCTTGATACTCATTGCGCTTATTTACTTTTGAGTAATTTGGGATCCCTGTTAAGCCAGACTCGAATTTTTCAAAAATAAAAAGGCAGATTCTTTCGCTAATGTATTTAAGATGAAAGAAACTACGATACACCATTTTGGTTTAGGAAGACACTATAGGTTTGCTATTCCTAAGATAACAGTTTTATCAAGCGGAAAATAAAAGGAGCTTACATTTTGACTTTTCTGTTTATCTCATAATGATTCGGTAGTCACTAAAAGAGAGCGAACTTCTTATGTAGACCACAAACAAATATTTAAATATACTCAAGGGAAAAAAGCGGTTTAAAGTCAGCCACAAGGCATTTTGCACCGCTATAAAGGAAATGAATTAGGCAATTTCCGTCAGTGATTCATAGTCACAAAGAAATAAGCCAAAAAGAACTTTCAGTCAAAGAAATTGCATGCGGCGCGCAATATTTGATACCAATGATCAAATGTTGAATTGGATATTGGTTTCAAGATAAAGTCTTCTATAAATAATTTATAATCATTGTTACATTTTTTATTATACTATGTATTATATGACGTTAACGTTATTATTAAATTAACAATAACGATGGAAACTTCGCTCACTCAGTCATACTAATTAAATAAAAATACAAGTTTTTTTCAACTGAAAGTAAGGAGCAACATTAAAAATTACAGCAAAAAGAAATGATTAAATTTATGAGGGGTTCACCCCCTCGTCAATACCTCGCTCTTTACGCTAAAGGTCGAACTGTTTCCAATTCTTTAAGAATGACCCCTGAATCACAAAGGCCGGTTAATTAGAATAAATAGCTCTTTTGAAAGTACTAAAACAACTTTAGCGTAAAGAACGAGGTATTGAATAGGGGGCGAACCCCCTCATATACGTAAGAGTTTCTGTTCGTTTTAAGTTTTAATATTGCTCCTTACTTTCAGTTGAAAAAATTAGTTTTCTAAAATTTAATTTCTGATTATTTTTTAAGTAATGCTGGGAAATCCGGAGCCCCCTTCGTAAAAAATTCCTCCATGGAAAGATCCTCCCACGTGACCCGCTCCTACCGACCCCCACCAGAAAAAATTCCCCCTGAAAACGTCTGTATACTTCCCAATAACCAATTCTATATGTAAACAATGGGAAAAGTTCATAACTTGCAGCCTTTTTTCCGGAGACTGTGGGATATTAAGTCATCTTCAAAGACATAGTTATTAGATTTTTTGACTATGCTGAACAAAATTTTGATCCGGTGACCTTGGGAAAAAAATGAGCGTGGGAGGGGGCCTAGTTGCCCTCCAATTTTTTGGTCACTTAAAAAGGGCAATAGAACTTATTATTTACGTTCGACTGAACCCTCTCGCGATATTCTAGGACCACCGGGTCGATACGTTCACCCCTGAAAAAAAAAAAAAAAAAAAAAAAAAAAAAAAAAGTAAACACGCAACCGTGATCTTTATTGTGGCAAAAGATATAATATTCCACATTTTTGCAGGTAGGAGCTTGAAACCTCTACAGCAGGGTTCTCTGATACGCTGAATCTGACGGTATGATTTTCGTTAAGATTCTATGATTTTTAGGGGGTGTTTCCCGTTTTTTTTAAGAAAATAAGGCAAATTTTACCAGCTCGTAACTTTTGATCGTAACTTTTTAGCAACAAATAAATCTCTCTATGAGAGCCAACAGATTTTTAAAACAAACATAAAACAACAATTTGGATTGATAGCCAATGGAACCTGATTCGAAAGCGAAATAGAGAGCAACTTGGCTGAAGTTTGATCTGCGAAAGAAACAGCAGAGAGGCCCGGAAACGGCCTGACGAATATTTCAAACTGATTACATCAAATATCTTATGAATTTTACAATTCATTATTGCTTTGCTAAATTGAACATATATCTAACAATTTCAATTTTGTATAATCGGCCTGTTTTGCTTTTTCGTTAATTCTGTATCTTCAGACCTCATTTGTTGATGTCCGTTGTATGGTCAATTTCTACAGAATATTATACTTCTAACAGAATAAAATAGCCTACTTTTACATCGAAAAATATCATTGTCAATATACCAGGAATCGAATATTGGACCAATTACGTAAAGAACACGATGAAAACAAAAATGTAATGATCAGTTTCTTCATTAAAAAATCGACACTTATTTAGAATCTGATAAACACGCGAGAAAGACCGCATCGAAATCTCAAAGATTCTATATGAAAAATAGATTTTCGCTGACTAGTGAGGCGTTGCTCTCTCCGTGACAAAGATTTTTTGGGGTTGAAGAGGCAAAAAAAAGGTACCTAGGTTAGGTTACGTATTTAATATATGCTATGCTTTACCCCCGCCCCCCAAATGTCCAAATATATATCCCAAATTTGTTAATAAAATATTATATTTTCATCCAATTTTGTTTTATTTCATTAGCATTAACGAAACTTCACTTATCGCGTGTTTATCGGATTCTAAATAAGTACCAAAAAATTTCCTACAGTACGAATTACACCATAAATAATAAACAATCAAATAAAAACAACGATATTCTACAATCTATAAGAAAATATTTAAAAATTTGATTAATTATAAAACTGATTCGCAGCTAGCTTATTAAGACTCATTAAGAGAACCATAAACCCCTTAAAATGCCATTTCGGCACTAGTCTCTTAATTCCGCAGGATTTTGGATTTGAAACTAAGCCAAAAGGGGAATTAGAGAAAGTGCAGAAAAAAAAACTATTTACCACTCAATTTGTTTCAGCCATGCCTCCAGACTAGATTCTGACTTAATACTATCACAAGCAGATAAAGTATCGTTTTCGTCAGCAGTATTGATTTCTTCCAGGCACTGACGTGGTGCATCTCCATCTGGAACAATGAACTTTTTGAAAAGGAAAAAAGTGTTTCACAACGTAATAAACGCTTTAACCAGATTATCGTTTCACCAATAGCCTCTTTTGTGGGAAGATAAGAGACTAAAACTGCAATTATATAATTCAATATTTGATTTGTTGAAGAAGGGAAGGAGGGGGAAAAACTCCTATATAGTAATGAAAATCATAGACGTTCTTAGAAAGACGTTTTTATATTTTCGTAAGGACAGATAGGCTGTTTTCCGATGAAAACCGGACGTTCTTGCTGCAGAAAGGATATATCTGAACGGACTGAAAAACGACACCATCTAAGTCTTCCTTTTTCTATTTGAAAAACTGTAACTGCACGTTTTTCATCTCTAATTTAAAACTTGTATCAAATACTTCTTTCTTGAAGAAAGTGTACTAAGCTAGCTGAGAAAGACATCAATCACAAACACCCAGGCTTTTTGTAATTCTACTGATGCTGCTTTTTTTCTGTCCCCAAAATAAACTGCTTGAATTTAACAGAAGAAAAAGCGTTTACTAGTTGCCAAGAAGTATTGCGCATCGTACAACTTTGTAATACTTTGCTTTAAAACCGTAAGTCGTATTTAGATACGGAACGACTATATGGAGCTAATGTGGTTAAATCGACTAACCATACAGGTAATGATTATAACCCGACGAAAGGTTGGCACAGACTGACGAAGTTTGGCCATATTGCGCTGAATGCACATATTGAAAGGTTTAAGCTCGTTGATTCTTATACGCACACATGAGGTTAAATCTTCTCCAACCCCAAATTCGTCCTATCATCATTCAGGTATCCAAGTCGTCTAATCATAATTATTTGGTCACTAAGAAAAAGTTATAAATGACTAAATGACAAGCATGAAAATTATACTTTTAAATCTTTGGAAACTTGGCTTTAACTGAACGCATTCAACTGACGCACAAAGTTTTAGTTCTATAGAAAGCATACATACCTGCTGCATTATTACTACTACTACTAAAACTACTCCTATAAAGACTATTTTGACCAATAGCATTATTACCCCGACTTCTTATACCACAACTGTTGCAAATACTACTCCGACCAATATTATATTCCTGTCAGATCACTATTAGGCCTACTACTACTACAACTAATACTTCTACACAGACTACTCGAACCACAACAAATTGTAATATGACTACTCCTGCTCCCAACTGTTTATGGTCACGGTAGTACTTCCATCGTGAGCGCTTCTCCCAAGACTGCTAAGCTGCTAGCACCATGCAAATGTATCTAGTCAAATTTAAAACGAACAGAAGTTACTACAACTGAATAAATGGAAACAAAGGTAAAAATAAATTCAAGAGAATATTAAAGTCAAGCTGAAAACCACCAGAAATTACCACAAATAACAGTTCGGTAACTGGCATTCTCAAGCCCCCCCCCCTAAAGTCTAGAGTGCCATTTATGATTTAATGAAAACTATGTAAATTTTTAGCAACAGATTCCTTTTATAACGATTTCATTAGTAGAATGCTAATAATGAATTCTGGGACTTTATGTTCCTTCCGGTTTTTCTGGTAGGTAATTCTATTCTACAGGGGCATTACACCCTTTCAAAGAGAGTGAGTATCCTCTCACATAGCCTTATACTTCTGGGACTTTATGTTCCTTCCGGTTTTTCTGGTAGGTAATTCTATTCTAGAGGTCATTACATCTTTGCTAAGAGATTTACGTAATTAATTAAACCTGTATTATAAAACCAGCGCGTCTTGTTTCGAGTTTTAACGGACAAGTTTTTGAAAAGCAGACAGGTTTTTTTTGTTTTTCATTTGCGAAAAAAGGTTAATAAGTGATTGGAAAATTTTTTAATGATTTTACAATCGGAAATATTTCATTAACCTTTGCAAAAAAAAGGGGTAATGAGATTTGCAAATTATATGAGATACCGTGATTATGCACTGTATAATGCACAAGTGATGTTTTGGAGCGTATTGTCAATTTAACGAGAAATGACTGAAAAGTATTTTGAGGGAGATGGGTCGCATGAGAGTTCAGTTAAAGGGGGTACAGTTACACGGGGGTTTCGGTTATACAGGGGGTTCAGTTGCACGGGGGTTGAGTTAAATTGGGATTGAGTTCCACGAGAGTAGTGCTTTGTCGTGGTTTAGCTTGTCAAAGTTACATTCTCTTGATCTTTCAAAGTTCACTTTGATTTTAGTTACATGGGGGGTTCAGTTGCACGGGGGTTGAGTTAAATGGGGCTTGAGTTCCACGAGAGTAGTGCTTTGTCGTGGTATCTTTTAAAAGAGCTTTAAGGGGTTTGAGAGACTCAGTTGCCTGATTCCGTGTGGTTTTTCTTTACTTGGTGGTCATTTGTTTTATCTTTTAAAAGAGCTTTACAGGGTTTGAGAGACTCAGTTGCCTAATTACGTGTGGTTTTCCTTTTATTGGTGGACAATTAAATCGAAATTTTTGTTTTATATAAGTAGTTTTTGTATCTTTTAAAAGAGCTTTAAGGGTTTTTAGAGACTCAGTTTTC
Source organism: Artemia sp. Qi Xiang Cuo (assembly GCF_049724085.1). Classification (NCBI taxonomy): domain Eukaryota; kingdom Metazoa; phylum Arthropoda; class Branchiopoda; order Anostraca; family Artemiidae; genus Artemia; species Artemia sp. Qi Xiang Cuo. The sequence continues at coordinate 62,525,907 of NC_142798.1, forward strand.
TGATTCCGTGTGGTTTTTCTTTTCATGGCGGTCATTAAAAACGAAAGCTTTGTGTTCATTAATTAGTTTTTGTATCTGTTTATAGAGCTTTAAGGAGTTTGAGAGACTCAGTTGTCTGATTCAGTGTTGTTTTTCTTTACTTGGTTGTCATTTTTTGTATCTTTTAAAAGAGCTTTACAGGGTTTGAGAGACTCAGTTGCCTAATTCCGTGTGGTTTTTCTTTACTTGGTGGTCATTAAAAACGAAATTTTTGTGTTAAATAAGTAGTTTTTGTATCTTTTAAAAGAGCTTTAAGGGGTTTGAGAGGCTCAGTTGCCTGATTCCGTGTGGTTTTTATTTACTTGGTGGTCATTTGTTGTATCTTTAAAAAGAGCTTTACAGGGTTTGAGAGACTCAGTTGCCTAATTCCGTGTGGTTTTTCTTTACTTGGTGGTCATTAAAAACGAAATTTTTGTGTTAAATAAGTAGTTTTTTTATATTTTAAAAGAGATTTTAGGGGTTTGAGAGACTCAGTTTCGTGATTCCGTGTGGTTTTTCTTTAATTTATGGTCATTAAATACGAAATTTTTTTGTTAAATAAGTAGTTTTTGTATATTTTAAAAGAGCTTTAAGGGGTTTGAGAGACTCAGTTGCCTTATTCCGTGTGGTTTTTCTTTACTTGGTGGTCGTTAAAAACGAAATTTTTGTGTTAAATAAGTAGTTTTTGTATCTTTTAAAAGAGCTTTAAGGGGTTTGAGAGACTCAGTTGCCTTATTCCGTGTGGTTTTTCTTTACTTGGTGGTCATTAAAAACTAAATTTTTGTGTTAAATAAATAGTTTTTGTATCTTTTAAAAGAGCTTTACGGGGATTGAGAGACTCAGTTGCCGGATTCCGTGTAGTTTTTCTTTACTTGATGGTCATTAAAAACGAAATTTTTGTGTTAAATAAGTAGTTTTGTATCTTTTAAAACCGAAATTTTTGTGTTAAATAAGTAGTTTTTTTGTATCTTTTAAAAGAGCTTTAAGGGGTTTGTTGGGATGTGTAGTTTGCTTTTAGGACTTTTCAGAGCTATGATTCTTAGTCTCTCATAGGCGTTTGTTGTCTGAAACTTCTAGTTTGGGATGAATAGTTTGCTGAGAAGTTAACTTTTAGTATTTTATGGTTTTATGTGCCTGAAATCATTAATTAGAATAGTTAACTAGCTGTTTAGCTTTTCAGACATAGTTTTTTCGATGTTCATGGGTGTTCGGGTCCTGGAGGGTTTTTTGACTCCTTCTCTCAATGAATTCAGATAGTTTTAGGACTCGTCCCCCTAGCCATAACTCCATTCAACCTTGAGTGAAGATATAAAAGTTTGATGGAGTATTTTTATACTTAACAACTACATTAATAACTTCCAAGATGATAGGACAGTATGACACAGAATTTATCAGTTACCGAGAGTTCAATGACTCCTCCCCACAATGAATTCAGATGGTTTTAAGACTCATCTCACTAGCAAATTCTTTCTTGAATTCACCTGCCGGATAAACAAAAAGACATTTCGTTCAAGAAATTATGACAAAATTCTAAGTAAGTAACAAACTCTTAATTGTTTTCACGACTTAGATATACGGTGTAGAAATTTAATTCAAGAAATTATGATGAAATTCTCAGTAAGTAACAAACTCTTTTTTATTGATTTCACCTCTTGGATATACAGTACAGATACTTCATTCAAGAAATTATGAAAAAAAAATCGCAAGTAACTTTTTTTTTCTCTTTATCACAAACAAGTTACGTGCACGCACGTAACCTCATCTAAATTACCCTTAAAAGATGAAATAAAGTTCCGTTGACCGTGAACGTCTCTCCTGATTCGTACCTAAGAAAACAGTTTGGTTGAAAGCATAGAGTTTTTGTACTGCTTACTGTTTGCAATGTTTAGGAACTAGAGGGGAATCTTTAATCATTTGGACAGGTGCCAAGTATTCGTAATGCACACTTTTTGCAATGTGTAGAACCCATTGGGGGATCCCCGCTCGTTTGGAAAGGCATGCAAATAGCATGTAGTTTCAAAACGTGTTTATTACTTACTTACAAATATTTTCATAATTTCTTGAATGAATTGTACTCTATGCTTGTCCCTGAGACACGATGTGGCTTCTCATTTTTCGATAATCAGGCGATTTTCTCAAGCTCTTTTCTCAAGGTCATAGCTTTTGACTGACAACACTAACACCAAAACTTAAACGGTCAGAAATAGAGGCTGGGCTGTTTCCAAAGATTTAGCTAAAAAAACAGTCTGGTTGAAAACGTGGAGTTTTCGTACAGCTCACTTTTTTGCAATGTGTAGGAACCGGTGGGGTTACTGATAAATTATTCATAATCTATTTAATTAAATTTCTACATCGTGAAGCTAATTTAAAATTGTTTGTGATAAAGAGAAAAAAAAAAGTTACTTACTTGCGATTTTTTTTTTCATAATTTATTGAATTAATTATATCTAATGAATATACAAGAGGTGAAATCAAAAAAAAGAGTTTGTTAATTAATGAGAATTTAATAATTATATATGTAATTAAATTTCTGTACCGTATATCTAAGTCGTGAAAACAATTAATAGTGTGTTTATTACTAAGAATTTTGTCATAATTTCTTGAACGAAATGTCTTTTTGTTTATCCGACAGGGGAATTCAAGAAAGAATTTGCTACTTAATTACAATTTTTTTAAAATTTCTTTAATGAAATTTCTGTATTGTGTATCTATGAGGTGACTTCAAGAAAGAATTTGTTACTTACTTACAATTTTTTCATATTTTCTTAAATGAATTTTCTGAATTGTGTATCCAAGAGATGACTTTAGGAAAGAGTGTGCTACTTGCTTACAATTTTTTCATAATTTATTAAATGAAATTTCCGTATTGTGTATCCAAGAGTTGACTTCAAGAAAGAAATTGTTACTTACTGAGAATTTTTTCATAATTTTTTGAATCAAATTTCTACATCGTGTATCTAAGTCATGAAATTCTTGAATGGAATTTCCGTATTGTGTATTCATGAGTTGACTTCAAGAAAGAAATTGTTACTTACTGAGAATTTTTTCATAATTTCTTGAATTAAATTTCTACATCGTGTAGGTAAGTGAAAATTGTTTGTGATAAAGAGAAAAAAAAGTTACTTACTTGCGATTTTTTCATAATTTTTTGAATGAAGTATCTGTACTGTATATCCAAGAGGTGAAATCAATAAAGAGTTTGTTACTTACTTACAAATATTTTCATAATTTCTTGAATGGAATTTCCGTATTGTGTACCCAAGAGTTGACTTCAAGAAAGAAATTGTTACTTACTGAGAATTTTTTTCATAATTTCTTGAATTTAATTTCTACATCGTATATCTAACTCGTGAAAACAATAAAGAGTTTGTTACTTACTTAGAATTTTGTCATAATTTCTTGAACGAAATGTATTTTTGTTAATCCAACATGTGAATTCAAGAAAGAATTTGCTACTTAGTTACAACTTTTTCATAATTTCTTGAATGAAATTGTGTATCCAAGAGTTGACTTCAAGAAATAAATTGTTACTTACTGAGAATTTTTTAATAATTTCTTGAATTAAATTTCTACATCATGTAGCTAAGTGAAAATTATTTTTGATAAAGAGAAAAAAAAGTTACTTACTTGCGATTTTCTCATAATTTCTTTAATGAAGTATCCAAGAGATGAAATCAATAATGAGTCTTTTACTTACTAAAAAATATTTTAATAATTTCTTCAATGAAAGTTCCGTATTGAATATCCAGGAGTTGACTTGAAGAAGGAAATTTTTAGTTACTGAGAATTTTTCAATAATTTATACATCATTTAGCTAAGTGAAAATTGTTTGTGATAAAGAGAAAAAAAAGTTACTTAATTGCAATTTTTTCATAATTTCTTGAATGAAGTATCTGTACTGTATATCCAAGAGGTGAAATCAATAAAGAATTTTTTACTTACTTACATATATTTTCATAATTTCCCGAATGAAATTTCCATATTGTGTATCCAAGAGATGACTTCAAGAAAGAAATTGTTACTTACTGAGAATTTTTTAATAATTTCTTGAATTAAATTTCTACATCGTGTATCTAAGTCATGTAAACAATAAAGAGTTTGTTACTTACTTAGAATTTTGTCATAATTTCTTGAACGAAATGTCTTTGTTTATCCAGCAGGTGAATTCAAGAAAGAATTTGCTACTTACTTACAATTTTTCATAATTTCTTTAATGAAAATTTCTGTATTGTGTATCCAAGAGGCGACTTTAAGAAAGAATTTGTTACTTACTTACTTACAATTTTTTTCATAGTTTCTTAAATGAAGTTTCTGCATTGTTTATCAAAGAGGTGACTTCAGGAAACAGTTTGTTACATGCTTACAATATAAATATTATAAAGAGAAATGACGGGTTAATATTAAATATATTTATTGATTAAATTTATTAACATATTTTTTTTTGAGAAAAAAAAAAAAAACAACAACAAATGTTTACATAAAAATAGTACTTAGAGTTTACTCTTAAACATCCACAAACGATGGTCCTATGATATAGAATAGTTTTTAACATGTCTTATGGATTTATCACGATCAGGTATGTTCTTAGGTATCCACTGTGCGAAGAACCTAACCTCGTCTTCAGGACGGTGATAATACCCTTCAAATTTAGGACACTTAAACTCTTCTAGATTGAAAAGTGGAATCCTAGGGTCACACTTTTGAATTAAAACTTTATCTGTAGGTACATTGCCCTTTACGTAGAGTGCTTCAACTCCGAAAAAGCTGCAAATTTCACTGACTTCCTCCTGGATATTTCTCAGTTCCTGACCAGTGTTATTAAGTGGTGTAATCACTCTATCATAGAATCCCAGTCGGTTTATACAACGTAAAGTAGAACTCCACAAGCTTTTATCATACTCAAACAGATTATAGTTCACTATCCAATGATAACAGTCGATTTCTTCGAGATCCATAGACAATAATAAAAAAGCACATACGAATATAACACCGCAAGATGATTTTTTCAAACTGATAAATTCGGTTTCATACAGTCCTATCATCTTGGAGGCTATTAATGTAGTTGTTAAGTAGAGAAATACTTCATCAAACTTTTATACCTTCGCTCAAGGTTGAACGGAGTTATGACTAGTGAGATGAGTCTTAAAACCATCTGAATTCATTGTGGGGAGGAGTCATTGAGCTCTCGGTAACTGATAAATTCTGTGTCATGCTGTCCTATCATCTTGGAAGTTATTAATGTAGTTGTTAAGTAGAAAAATACTTCATCAAACTTTTATATCCTCGCTCAAGGTTGAATGGAGTTATGGCTAGGGGGACGAGTCCTAAAACCATCTGAATTCATTGAGAGGAGGAGTCATAAAACCCTCCAGGAACCCAACACCCATGAACATCTAAAAAAACTATGTCTGAAAACCTAAACAGCTAATTAACTATTCTAATTCATGATTTCAGGCACATAAAACCATAAAATACTAAAAGTTAACTTCTCATCAAACTATTCATCCCAAACTAGAAGTTTCAGACAACAAACGCCTATGAGAGACTAAGAATCATAGCTCTGAAAAGTCCTAAAAGCAAACTACACATCCCAACAAACCCATTAAAGCTCTTTTAAAAGATACAAAAAAACTACTTATTTAACACAAAAATTTCGTTTTTAAAAGATACAAAAACTACTTATTTAACACAAAAATTTTGTTTTTAATGACCATCAAGTAAAGAAAAACCACATGGAATCAGGCAACTGAGTCTCTCAATCCCATTAAAGCTCTTTTAAAAGATACAAAAACTACTTATTTAACACAAAAATTTCTTTTTTAATGACAACCAAGTAAAGAAAAACCACACGGAATCAGGCAACTGAGTCTCTCAAACCCCTTAAAGCTCTTAAAATATAAAAAAAATACTTATTTAAAACAAAAATTTCGTTTTTATTGAACTCAAATTAAACAAAAACCACACGGAATTAGTAAACTGTGTCTCTAAAATCCATTACATCTCTTTTAATAGATAAAAAAACTACTTATTTATCAAAAAAATTTCGTTTTTACCGACCCTTAAGTAAACAATAATCACAAGGAATCCGAAAACTGATTCTCTCAATCCTCTTAAAGCGCATTTAAAAGATACAAAAACAACTTATTTAACACAAAAATTTCGTTTTTAATGACCAAAAAGAAAAGAAAAAAAACACGGAATCAGGAAACTGAGTATCTCAAACCCCTTAAAGCTCTTATAAAAGAGACAAAAACTACTTATTTAACACTTTCGTTTTTAATGACCACCAAGTAAAGAAAAACCACACGGAATTAGGCAACTGAGTCTCTCAAACCCTGTAAAGCTCTTTTAAAATATACAACAAATGACAAACAAGGAAAGAAAAACCACACTGAATAAGGCAACTGAGTCTCTCAATAACCTTAAAGATATTATAATATAAAAAAAAACTACTAAAATAAAAAAAAAAATTCGTTTTTAATGACAACCAAGTAAAGAAAAACCACACGGAATTAGGCAACTGAGTCTCTCAAACCCTGTAAAGCACTTTCAAAAGATACAACAAATGACCACCAGGTAAACAAAATCCACACTTAATCAGGAAACTAAGTCTCTCAAACCACTGAAAGCTGTAATAAAATAAACAACCACTAATAAAAGAACACACAGCTTTCGTTTTTAATTACCGCACGGAATAGAAGAACCACACATAATCAGACAACTGATTCTCTAAACATCTTTAAAAAAAATTTAACGGATACAAAACAAAATATTTATAATACACAATTCATTATTAATGTACACAAATAGAAGGAAAATTACTCGGAATTCGGAAACTGATTCTCTCTAATCTTTTAAAGCTCTAATAAAAGATACAAAAACTACTTATTTATCACACAAAATTCATTTTTAATTTGTACTAAGAGAAGAATAATCACACGGAATACGGAACCTGAGTCTCTCAATCCCCTTAGAGCGCTTTTAAAAGATACAAAAACTACTTATTTAACAAAAAAATTTCTTTTTTAATGACGAACAAGTAAAGAAAAACCAAACGGAATTAGGCAACTGAGTCTCTCAAACCCCTTAAAGCTCTTTTAAAAGATACAAAAACTACTTATTTAACACAAAAATTTTGTTTTGAATGACCACCAAGTAAAGAAAAACCACACGGAATAAGGCAACCGAGACTCTCACACCAAGTAAAGCTCTATAAAAATATACAACAAATACATATTAAAAAAAAAAATTTTGTTTTTATTTACAAACAAGAAAAGAAAAACCACAAGGAATTAGGCAACTGAGTCTCTCAAACACAGTAAAGCTCTTTTAAAAGATACAACAAATCACAACAAAGTACAGGAATAACACACTGAATAAGTCAACTGAGTCTCTCAAACCCCTTAAAGCTCTTTTAAAAGATACAAAACAAAATATTTAAAAAAAAAATTTCTTTTTTAATGACCACCAATTAAAGAAAAACCACACGGAATTAGGCAACTGAGTCTCTCAAACCCTGTAAAGCTCTTTTAAAATATACAACAAATGACCACCAATTAAATAAAAACCACACGGAATCAGGCAACTGAGTCTCTCAAACCCCGTAAAGATCTTTTAAAATATAAAAAAAATAATTAAAAAAAAAAAATAATTCTATTTTAATGACCACAAAGAAAACAAAAACTACTCTGAAGGCGACAAATGAGTATCTAAAAACACGAACAGCTCTTATCAAAGATACAAAAACTACATATTTAAAAAAAAAATTTAGTTTTTAATGACTACCATGAAAAGGAAAACCACAAGGAATCCGGAAAATTATTATATACAAACCATTTCATATATTTAAAAAGATAATATAATTACTTTTTTAAAAAATAAACTTCGTTTCTACTGACTACAAAGTAAAGAAAAACTACTAAGAATCCGGCAACTGAGTTTTTCAAACCCCGTTAAGCGCTTTTAAAAGATACAAAAACTACTTATTTAACACAAAAATTTAGTTTTTAATGACTACCAAGTAAGGGAAAATTCCTAGGAATTCGGCAACTGAGTCTCTCAAACCCCTTAAAGCTCTTCTAAAAGATACAAAAACTACTGATTTAACACAAAAATTTTGTTTTTAATGACCATCAAGTAAAGAAAAACCACTAAGAATCAGTCAACTGAGAATCTCAAACCCCGTAAAGCTCTTTTAAAAGATACCAAAACTAATTATTGAACAAAAAAATTTTATTTTTAATCACACCCAAGAAAAGAAAAATCACATGGAATCAGGAACCTGAGTTACTCAAACACCGTAAAGCTCTTTTAAAAGATACAACTAATCACCTGCACGGAATGAAACACTACTCGTAATCCGGCATCTGAGACTCTCAAACCCCTTACAGCTATTTTAAAATATACAAAACTACTGATTTAAACCCAACATGTCTTTTTTAATTAAAATCACGTAACGAAAAACTAGACAGAATTAGGCAACTTAGTCTCTCAAACCCTGTAAAGCTCTTTTAAAAGATACAACAAATGACCACCAAGTAAAGAAAAACCACACGGAATCGGGCAACTGAGTCTCTCAAACCCCTTAAAGCTCTTTTAAAAGATACAAAAACTACTTATTTTTAACGCAAAAATTTCGTTTTTAATGACCACCATGAAAAGAAAAACCACACAGAATCAGGCAACTGAGTCTCTCAAACCCCTTAAAGCTCTTTTAAAAGATACCACGACAAAGCACTACTCTCGTGGAACTCAAGTCCCATTTAACTCAACCCCCGTGCAACTGAACCCCCCATGTAACTAAAATCAAAGTGAACTTATAAAGATCAAGAGAATGTAACTGTGACAAGCTAAACCACGACAAAGTGCTACTCTCGTGGAACTCAATCCCAATTTAACTCAACCCCCGTGCAACTGAACCCCCTTGTAACTGAACCCCTGTATAACCGAAACCTCCGTGTAACTGCACCCCCTTTAACTGAACTCTCATGCAACCCATCTCCCTCAAAACACTTTTCAGTCATTTCTCGTTAAATTGACAATACGCTCCAAAACATCACTTGTGTATTATACAGTACATAATCATGGCATCTCCTCCAATTCGCAAATCCCATTACCCCTTTTTTTTGCAAAGGTTAATCAAACATCTCCGATTGTAAAAGCATTAAAAAATTTTCCAATCACTAATTACACCTTTTTTGCAAATTCTAAACAAAAAAAAACTGTCTGCTTTTCAAAAAAACTTGTCCGTTAAAACTCGAAACAAGACGCGCTGGTTTTATAATACAGGTTTAATTAATTACGTAAATCTCTTAGCAAAGATGTAATGACCTCTAGAATAGAATTACCTACCAGAAAAACCGGAAGGAACATAAAGTCCCAGAAGTATAAGGCTATGTGAGAGGATACTCACTCTCTTTGAAAGGGTGTAATGCCCCTGTAGAATAGAATTACCTACCAGAAAAACCGGAAGGAACATAAAGTCCCAGAATTCATTATTAGCATTCTACTTTCATTTATAAGAATTCAAAATACTCATCTAATTTCCAGAAATTTTTTTTTTATAATAAATAAATTTTGATCAGACGCTATGGAGAACTACGAGGGTGCTCGGGAGAAAATAAGGACACTTGCCATCCAGTCACTTTTGAACCTTGAAAAAGGCCGTAAAACTTTCAGTTTCCAATCGTGTGAGCGCTTTCCTAAGTTTCTACAGCCCTCTCTTATATGCCAAGTGGCCTGGAAAAACAAATTAATGGACGGGATACAGACACATCCATAGGTATCTTTTCAGGAGATGCAAATACAAAAAATTCGATAATTTAAAAAGGACGTACCAAGAAATTCAGAGAAATTAGGATTTCGAGGGGCTGGGCTGCAAGTCCCCACCCTTGCGTACGCTTCTGATGGGAGTTTCTTTTCACTAAGTTAACGCTTGTACGTTGATTGGCTCTGAAACTAACTTTTGAAACACTCTTGTTCATCGTATGTTTACTTTGCATCGATGCTTTCAAGTTCATTTCCTGGGTACCTATGGGCTCTTTTTTGTTCCACTAAAAAAATTTCACTTCGAATTTTTTTTAAGGTTTCTTCTCCTTTGGGGTTTTGTTATTGATCTAGGCAAACGCAAGAGAGCCGCTCGAGAAAAGCAAAGATCAAATAGGCATTACGCGGTAATTCCTATGAGACGCTGGATAAACAAGGAGTTTCTCACTCCGGGAACTATATTTAAACTTTAGTTTTTTGGGGTTTAGGGGGAAAAAAAGGTACGTAGGTTAGGTTACGTATTTAATATATCCGATCCTTTACCCCCACCCCCACCCCTAATGTGCAAATATATAGCCCAAATTTTTTCTAAACTATTATATTTTCATGATATTTTGTTTTATTTCATTAGCATTAACCAATTTTCACTTCTCGCGTGTTGCCTAGCTAATAGAACAGTACCGAGTTTTTTTTTTCTTAGAGTCTCTGGAGATTGCTGTATTCTTCTTCACTGAGCTGATGACCCTTCGGTTGAGTGTCACCAGATTCCAAAGCAAATCATCCACAACCTTAATAAATCCTTTTTTTATTTTATGGGTAGAAATTAAACCGTTCAAAGAAAGTGAAAGCAATATTTGTTGGCACATAAACCGATAGTTCTTATTTTGGAAACTAAGCGACACCATATATTACTTTACAGTATGCCAATGGTCTTGGTGGTAACTGCTATTTCGTATAATTACCAGCTGTGTCCGTAGGTAGGTCATATAGTAGAGTCAACTTAGGGTATGACCTCAAACAAATTCCAGCAGAAATAGTTCTTTCGTAACAGAAATAAAAAAAAACAATGAGTAACATGCTAACATTGAGGTCTCAAGTCAAGGGTGAAATTGGGCATTTTGTTTTTCTTTTATAGCCTACGCAGAGACCTAAGAATAGTAAAAAGTGATGAGTCTACAATATATAGATAAAATGCTTCCCACTTGACGAGGTTTTACTGACCTCACCATGTCTAACAGGGTTCTAGGCGTTTAGCCCCCCCCCCCGGGAAAATACCTCCCCCAGAAAAAATACCCCCCCCCCCCAGAATTAGAGCCCTACTCATGTTAATTTTTGCTCGTTTTGAGTTTGACTCGGCTATATATATATATATATATATATATATATATATATATATATATATATATATATATTTCTGGCTTAATGGAGCTCTTTACTATTCTTTGAAAAACTTGTTTTGTGGAAAAAGTTCTTTTTCATATAATAAATATTTATATATTTTCGTTTTTTCAAACAGTTCGTGATACTGTAAATAAGGACCTACCCGGCTCAATAGTAACCGAAACTCTAACAAAAGAAATTTTGATACCAATAGATACATCAAAATAATCATATTTTATGCTAATTTCAAATATATAAGTTTCATTAAGTTTAGTTTTACCCATCAAAAGTTACGCGCCTGAGAAAATTTGCCTTATTTTCGAAAAAAGGGTAAACACCCCTTAAAAGTCATAGCACCTTAATGAAAATTAAATAAAAAAAAACAATTTTTTTTAACTGAAAGTAAGGAACGACGTTAAAACTTAAAACGAAGAGAAATTATTCCGTATATGAAAGGGGCTGTCCCCTCCTTAACGCCTCGCTCTTTACGCTAAAGTTTTTTATTGTTTAAAAGAAATAAGAGTTGTGAGAAAGTCAAACTTTAGCGTAAAGAGCGAAGCTTTGAGGAGGGGACAGCCCCTTTCATGTACGGAATAATTTCTGTTCGTTTTAAGTTTTAACGTCTTGTTCCTTACTTTCAGTTTAAAAAAACTTGTTTTTTTATTTAATTTTTGAACGTTTTTGAATTAATGCAGGTTTTGATTTTGGCTCACCGTACATGAATAATTAAAACAAAATTTGCATATTAATTTTACTTTTATTTGGTTAAATGGCTTTCTCGAAACTTGTTTAATTTTATTTAGGAACATTTTTATTAGTAAAAAATATACGTACTTACGAATTAACTTACGTAACGAACTTCTATATTCATATATTTTTAATACGTATATTAGGGGGCTCGCCCCCTAGTCAATACCTCGCTCTTTAAGCTAAAGTTTGAATTTTGTACCAAATCTTTAAAAATAACCCCTTAATCACAAAGGCCGTTACTTAGAATAAATAGCTCTTATGAAAGTACTAAAAAATCTTTGGCTTAAAGAGCGAGGTATTGACTAGGGGTGAACCCAATCATACACGTAATATTTTCTGTTCGTTTTAAGTTTTGATGTTACTCCTTATTTTCAGTTGGAAAACTTGTTTTTTTATATTTAATTTCTTATCTTTTTTTTAAATAATGCTGGGAAATCCGGCACCCCCTTCATAGCAATGTCCCTTCTCTCATGAAAACTTCCTTCATGGAAAGATCCTCCCACATAACCCCAACCCACCGACTCCCCTACTACCAGAAATAATCCCCCCTGAAAACATCTGTATACTTCCTAATAACCAATACTATATGTTAACATTGGGTAAAGTTCATAACTTTCAGCCCTCCCCCCGGTGACTTAGGGGGATTAAGTCATCCTAAAGGACATAGTTCTCATATTTTCAACCATGCTGAACAAAATGGCAATCTCAAAATTTTGATCAGGTGACTGTGGGAAAAAAATGAGCGTGGGAGGGGGCCTAGTTGCCCTCCATTTTTTTGGTCACTTAAAAAGGGCAGTATAACTTTTCATTTCCGTTCCAATGAGTCCTCCCACGATATTCTAGGACCACTGGGTCGATACGATCACCCCTGGGGAAAAAAACAACAAAAAAACAAAAAACAAATAAACCCGCATTCGTGATCAATTTTTGGCAGAAAATGCAAAATTCCACATTTTTGTAGGTAGGTGGTTGAAACCTCTACAGTAGAGTTCTCTGATATGCTGAATTTAATGGTGTGATTTTCATCAAGTTTCCGTAGCTTATAGGGGGTCTTTCCCTCTTTTTTCGAAAATCAGCCAAATTTTCTCAGGCGCGTAACTTTTGATGGGTAGCACTAAACTTGACGAAAATTATATATTTGAAATTGGCATTTAAATCTGATTCTTTTGATGTATCTAATGGTATCAAAAACCCGTTTTCTAGAGTTTCGGTTACCATTGAGCCGGGTCGCCACGAACTGTTCGTTACCACGAAATGTTTGATCACACCATCAGATGTAGCGTATAAGAGGTATACTACTATAGAGGTTTCAAGCTCCTATCTGCAAAAGTGTGGAATTTTGTATTTTTTGCCAGAAGAAAAATCACTGATGCGTGCTTATTCGTTTGTTTTTTTTTTCCAGGGGTGATCGCATCAACCCAATAGTCCTAGAATATCGCGGGAGGGCTCATTCGAACGGAAATTAAAAGTTCTAGTGCCCTTTTTAAGTGACGAAAATAATTGAGAGCAAATAGGCACCCTCCCATGCTCATTTTTTTCCCAAAGTCACCCAATCAAAATTTTTAGATAGCCATTTTGTTCAGCATGGTTGAAAAATACAATAACTATGTCTTTGAGGATGACTTAATCCCCCACGGTTCCCGGGGGAAGGGCTGCAAGTTATGAACTTTGCCGAATGTTTACATATAGTATTGGTCATTGAGAAGTATACAGACATTTTCAGGGGGGACTTTTCTGGTAGTGGGGGGGGGGGTCGGGGGATACATGAGAAGATCTTTCCATGGAGGAGGTTTTCATGGGAGAAGGGACATTGCTTTGAAGGGGGCGTCGGATTCCCCAGTATTATTTAAAAAAAACAATCACAAATTAAATAAAAAACATGTTTTCAACTGAAAAACTTTTCAACTGAAAACTTTTCAACATCAAAGCTTAAAACGAACAGAAACTATTACGTAGGTTATATGATTGGGTTTGCCCCCTAGTCAATACCGTGCTCTTTACGCTAAAGTTTTTTAGTATTTTCATAAGAGCTATTTATTCTAATTAACGGCCTTTGTGATTAAGGAATCATTTTTAAAGAATTGGAAAAAAAATTCAAACTTTAGCGTAAAGAGCGAGGTATTGACTAGGGGGGCGAACCCCCGCAATATACGTAATAAAGATATAGAAGTTCGTTACGAATATAGAAGTTCATTAAGTAAGTTAATTTGTATGTTACGTATATTTATTACTAATAAAAACGTTCGTAAATAAAATTAAACAACTTTCGAGAACGCCAAATAGCCAAAAAAGTAAAATTAACGTGCAAATTTCGTTTTAATTATTCATGTACGGAGAACCAAAATCAAAACCTGCATTAATTTTAAAACGTTCAGAAATTAAATAAAGAAAACAAGTTTTTTTTTAACTGAAAATAAGGAATTAAAACTTAAAACGAACAGAAATTATTCCGTATTTGAAAAGGGCTGTTCCCTCCTCAACGCCTCGCTCTCTACGCTAAAGTTTGACTCTTTCTCACAACTTAATTTTTTAAAACAATAAAAACTTTAGCGTAAGGAGCGAGGCGTTGAGGAGGGGACAGCCATTTTCAAATACGGAATAATTTCTGTTTGTTTTAAGTTTTAATGTCGCTCCTTACTTTCAGTAAAAAAAAAAACTTGTTTTTTTAAATTTAATTTTCTATAAGACTCCATAGTTTTTTACTTTGAAAATTATTTGGCTTGATTTGTGCTCATTTTTGGCTTAATGAGGCTCTTTACTTTTCTTTAAAAAACTTGTTCCGTATGTTTCCCATTAACAAATACTATCTGTAAGTAATTAAAAAAAATAGCAAACATTTTTTTCAACTGAAAGTAAGGAGCAACATCAAAACTTAAAACAAACAGAAATTATTCCGTATTTGAAAAGGGCTGTTCCCTCCTCAACGCCTCGCTCTCTACGCTAAAGTTTGACTCTTTCTCACAACTTAATTTTTTAAAACAATAAAAACTTTAGCGTAAGGAGCGAGGCGTTGAGGAGGGGACAGCCATTTTCAAATACGGAATAATTTCTGTTTGTTTTAAGTTTTAATGTCGCTCCTTACCTTCAGTAAAAAAAAAAAACTTGTTTTTTTAAATTTAATTTTCTATTAGACTCCATAGTTTTTTACTTTGAAGATTATTTGCCTTGATTTCTGCTCATCTTTGGTTTAATGAGACTCTTTACTTTTCTTTAAAAAAAACTTGTTCCGTATGTTTCCTATCAAAAAAATACTATCTGTAAGTAATTCAATAAAAAAAAAACAACAACAACAAGTATTTCAACTGAAAGTAAGGAGAAACATCAAAACTTAAAAACGAACAGAAATTATTGCATATAGCCTATGGAAGGGGCTGCCTCCTTCTCAAGACCTCGCTCTTTACACTCAGTTCTTTACACTCCTTACACTTGAAATTTTTTTTATCGAATTTTAAAACAAAGCTTATTATTATAATTAAACAGCCATTGCGCTTCAGAAATAGTTTTTAAAGAATTAGCACAAAAGTCAAAACATTTGCGTAAAGAGCAAGGTCTTGTGGAGGGGGCAACTCCTTTCATATATGTATTGATTTCTACTATTTTAAGGGTTCGACGCTGCTCCTTACTTTTACTTGAAAAAACTTTTTTATGTATTCAATTTGTTACCGTGTTTAAATAATACCAGGAAATCCGGCTCTCTCGATGAAAAATTCCGGTACTTGTGTATTGTACGCCACTCGCTCAAGTTTTAGCTATGAATGAATGAATTTATTGTAAATCCGTCAAGTTTAGACAAGAAACACAGACGGAACGAAAATAAAAGAAAATAAGAAAATCAAAAACGAAAAGATGCTTCAACAGAAACAATAATGAAAAAGAAAGAAAAACAAAACAAGACACTTACACTTAACCTAACAAGGAGAAAAAAAAATCACATTACTGATGAAAACTACTGGGTTAGTATGAGCCACCACAGATGAGTTTGATGATTATTACTGAATTTATTAATCTGTTCTTCTGCCGCTTTCAGTGGATCCGTGATATTGTAAATCCTGATTATTTTTGTATTCCTGGTTCAAATTGGGAGTCTGAGTAAATATTTTGCATGTAAGACTGGAGAACAAACCGGTTTCTTCCGTTACTTTAGAAAAAATTGGGCTATCTAGTTGCATATTAGGGGGGGGATAAAGTATAATGGGTCTGCATGCAAAATGTGTTATGTACAATTATTCTGCATATTATGAAGTAAGAATTGTTTTTTGACTTCAAACTGTTCAAATACTTTACCCCCCCCCCCCTCATATGTAAACATATAGCCCAAGTGATATATTTCCCATCTATTCTGTCACTTGTCTTTGTCTTGTCTCACGCTAAGCTGAAAGAAACTAACGAAGAAACCGGCTTGTTCTCGAGTTTTACACAGCGTAAACTTGAGTGAGTGGTATATAATGCACAAGTACACAATTCCTTCCCTCTACGGAAAAAAAACGCAGATCAAATTTGGAAAACCTTATTTTCCACGGGAGGTATTTTCCGAGGTATATTTTCCGCGGGAGGGGTAAACGCCGCCCCACTATATAACAGATGGTTATGAAAAGCTGTGAGACATCTCATTCAATCGCAATATCTGAGATTCAGTACCTTATTGAATCTACAAAATGGACCTGAGGGTACGCAATACCATCCCAGCGCCCCTGGGCACTCTATGGCTCCCCAAAACATGAGGTTAAAATTTCAAAAATAACTCGAGTAGTTAGTGGCTTAGTGTATTCACAATTTTGCTGAATTCTACAGAATTCCTATGTTCTGGAGACCATAATTATCTAACTACGATGCATCATAATATAAGAAAGGGTCAATGGGCTTTGCTAGACACTGCTAACCCACAAAAGGGCACGGAGCCAGTCCGCTACGGTATGTGTCATGCTCCAGTTCTATAGGTATAGTTGCCATCCCGCGTATACCTTGAAGTAACATTTTTGTCTCGCTCAGCGGCTCCATTTCACGAAAATACAGGGGGACAAATTGTATTCTTCATAATCTACAGGGGAGTATTTTTATTTTATCGATTTTTTTTTTGTTAAAAATACCAAAACAGGAATTTTCTTCTAGAGGGCAAAAAATATGCATCCCCTCAACAATTAAAGCGTTTGGTCTTGCTATGGACAATTTGTCTTCTATTTTTAGCCTTACAAATGGTATGTTTCGAAGTTTTGTTAACAATTGGATGACGGAAAAGGCCTTCAACTACGCTCGTTCGCAGTGCATAGGAGAATGGGATGGGAAGGATTAAATTACTACATGAAAATTTGATTATTAAACAGTTCGTGGCAACGAACTGTAAGGAAGGAGCGATTCCGGGCAATAGTATTGAATTGAATTGAAGTTATCAAGTGTTTTGCAGTAGGTTGCATAGGTTGCATCAAGACAGGGCTAATTGTAGACAGAGAAAAGCCAAGACAGATAGTCCAAGTAATTTAGACTGGAAGTCTAAAAAACGAATATTGACAACAATTAATATTAACAGAATTGGGCCATCATGCTGATTCCAAATATATGAATTCATTAAGTTTAATGTTACCTATTAACAGCTACGTGCCTGAGAAAATTTGTATGATTTTCCAAAAAGAGCGGAAACAACCCCCGAAAGTCAAGCAATCTTAATGAAATCACACAATTAGGTTCTCCATATCAGAGAACCCTATCGTATAGCCTCCTGAGACCTGACCATAGAAATACTTTTCTGATTATGTTCATTTCTTTGTAGTTGACTTTAAAAAAATCATTTTAACCATTGATGAACTAAAAAAAAAATTTGACCCCCCTCCCTCCCTCTGCAGGATGTCCACAGGTTTGGACATTGGGTCCCTATCGAGCTAAGAGTATAGTAAAAATATGTTTCGTCTACTAAAAGAGATTTGTCAAAACGTTGAAAACAAAACATTACTCTTCATGAAATTTCTTGAAGCAGTTGTTGTCTCGTGTCAAGCAGAGAATGATTTTACACTGCGAGGACATCCATCTTGACCTTTTGCAGCATCCAGGCCTTCTGCACGGGGCTGCATTCGCCAAGTCACAAAATTCTGGTAAATGCAGTGCAGCTCTGGCATATGGTGGTGGGATTGGCCTCTTTTTCACACTCAAAACACGGTGTTGAGTTTCACCCAAGAGTTCTTCGTTGCTATTTTCTTGACCTCGTGACTCCAAGCTTCCTGAATTGAGCAAAAACTCGGCCATGTTGAAACGAAGATCAATGAGCTGTTTGAGGTCACCAGAAACTTCTGGGCCATGGCCCTTCAGCTCATGAAATGCATTGGCTAGTGCAGCATCCACAAAATGATGAAACACACGCAGAGTCCATTTTTTAGCACGCGTCTCAAACCGGTAATAGCTGACCATGCGGTCCACAAGGTTGACCCCATCCATGTAGGTGTTGTAGTCGGAGACTACTCGTGAAAATTTGACCTGCACGTAAGACCTCTGGCGCTTTTCATAACGTTTGACCTCTGTCTCCTCTTCTATACCTTTGCAGTTTGAAGACAGGGGAACCACTTTGTTATCATACCACTAGGTCACTGCTACTTTTCTATCTGAGCGCACAGACATGACAGAGGTTCCTCTGCCCTTCCTTTTCATTTCTGTTTCGGTAAAAAGCGTTGGGCCGTTGGCACCCAAACGGTTCTTCATGATAGTTCCGGTCGCATTTATTTTTCTTTCAGCCAGCATGTCGAGGAGCTTAACAGACGAGAAGAATCGGTCAAAAAAGAGGTAGGTGCCTTCTTGTAGGGTTTCAGACAAGCGCAGTACGATCCCAGCTGACAAGCCATGTGCTACCAGCTGTTCTCCCAGGGTGGTGGCTCCCTGGTAGATTTGGAAGTCAAGTATCAGCCCTGAGGAGCTGGCAAGGACAAAATTCTTTAATCCAACCGGATTGGGCTTGTTAGGGACATATTGCTTGAGAGTCGACATACCCTGGAAGGGTATCATCTGTTCGTCAATTGAACAGTTCCTGTCACGTGGCAACTGGAGACAGATATTCCTGAAGTTGTCGAGGATCGGCTGCACCTTCCAAAGTCTATTTTTGTTTTTGTTTTTTGTCTGAGATTTCTGAATCAACAATGAACTTCAGGTTCGACCGGATTGTGAAGAATCTGTCTCGAGTCATCTTTTGCGATATGACTTCCACCCTAGACTTCCCAGACCAGTACATGCGGATCCGAGGAAACTTGAGGTTCCCCATCAGGATGACAATGCCAAAAAAACATTTCAGCTCGTCTGGAGTTACATTCAAGCTTTTATGGTGGGCCAACTGATAGTTGTAGTTCATGCAAAAAGCTGTACGTTCGAAGAAGCTCTCTGGGTAATATTGCAAAAAGAATTGTTCTGTACTCCAGTCGTCGTGGTCCTGGAAGTGAGCGGGGCCTACGTCCGGGCCACGATGATTATCGAACCGTCGAGACTTCCTCCACGACAAGACTACTGCTATTTTGTCAGCCTCCAAGCGTTTGGCACGGGTTGTTAAGGGTACGTCATCATGAGATTCTTCACTTTCAACATCTGGAAGAACAGCATAACTGCTTGATGACGGAATGGCTGCAACAGCTGGCTCACCATCAGAGTCCGAAGACGACAAAGAATGTCTTTTTTTATTCATTCATAATCATCATCTAAATCAGAGAGGTCCAGGTCACTATCATCAAGCATTCCAAGGGCGTCATCAAGGGAAACTACAAAAAATGAACAGATTCAGTAATCTTGAAACTAATAGGTAGATAGATAGATAGATAGATAGATAGTTATTGGCAAAAGAACTATCACAAACCCTAGTGAGTCGAATTTGCATTTTTTAGTAACAAAAAATACTATAACAAAATAATACAATAACAACACATAGTTACCACTGTAACGAAAACACGTAAGGTAACAGTCAGAAAATACAAAAGTCATAAATATAGGTCATAACTATAAAATATTTTAAAGGTCATAATATAAAAATAAAAAGGGTAACAAATAAAATAACCGAATATTCAACAATGAAAAAATAATATAGCCTACAAAATTTATAGCAGACTTGCGGGTTGTTATTTTGTTTTATTTTATTTTTAAAAACGGTAATAAAAGTTTTTTATAACTTATGTAAGAAAAGGTTATGGGAGACAGGTGGGGGGGGGGGGGGGACACTATCTGGGGGTGGCGATTTCTTATGGGTGAGTGGCGGCTAGGTTGTTGCCTATTTAGTAAATAAAACAATCATTGGCCTCTGCTATCCCCGTTAGAATCAAGATTTGAACTACGAAAAATCAACCCTAGCTTTATACTCGATTGGAACCGCCCGTCCACAGACGTGGACATAGAGGTTTTCCAAGTTCCAAAAGATGGCACTTATCAAACTAACTGCTTTTAAAACTATCTAAGCACTGTCTACAATCAAGAGAGTACACCTGATTTTTCTCAGAACTCGTTCTCACCACTTTCTTTTTTTTTCTTTTTTCTTACCTTTGCTTTTTTTTCATCTCCTTATTTTAGCCTTTTCTAGTTTGTAAAAACACCATTAAAAGTCGCAGAAACTTTCTGAAAAAAATCATAGATGGCTTTTCAGGTCCAAAAAGCACGTTGAAACAACGAAATCTTTGCTAGATGGCGAGGCCTTTGCACAAAAAATATTTTATGGGGGTGTCCACAGACGTGGACACCAGGTCCCAGGAGGATAGGTTTCGGACTCCTATGTACAAAGATATAGAAACTTGCATTTTTTAAAGAAGAAAGATCAATGATGCATGTTTTTTCCAGGTGTGATCATATCGAACCAATGCTCCCAGAAGATCGGGAGGGGGCTAGTTTAACGGGAAATAAAAGTTCTAGTGGCCTTCCTAAGTGACCAGAAAGAGCAACGGGAAAGTGGCATTTTCGACCATTGTGGAATCCAGCTACCATTTTGGCCCAAATAGGACCAAGTTGCTATCGATTGAAGATTCTGACATAGCCAATCGATTCAAAACTATCAAAAGCCGTATATTGAGATTTCCAGTTGCAGAGGAAGTAATGTCACAAGGTGGCCCATTCATTCCTGAAAAGGCATGTAGTCTATACAAGCTAGATGGTTAATACGGACACTTATCTTAAAGCTTGATTTAACTAAGTTGATTTACTAGATTTTTCATAAAATTATGTTTAGCGATGCCTAATATTACGCATCAGCTAATAGGAAGGATTGTTGATAGGTCATTTTACGGGCAGGGGAAGGGGGTGGGAGAAAATTCCTAAGAACCACATTTCAATGCCTAGATTGTCAAGCTCTCCATGATCCTTCACAAGAATATAGAAAGTGGTATGGGAGGGTAAGGTAGGAGTTAATCTTTCATCTTTCTTCATTTAGACTTAGCCTGAATAAGGGCGCTGAGGGGTGATATGTCCCTTCTTATTGCAGAAAAAGTTTTTGACATTTGTTTTAAAGGTTCATTTGGCTAAATTGATTTCAATTATTACGCTAAACTATGTTCAATTATACATAGTGATCTGTAAGTGCGAATAAAGCATTATGAAGGAGGAGCGGTGGGCTATTTTGTAGACGGGGGATGGAGCAGATGCCTCAAGGAGTCAACCTTCATTAAGCTTTCGGATAAATATAGAAGGGGGTGGGGTTGGTAGAAGTTGTTATCTAATTCCCCTTGATTCCCGGGAATATTTTTGATTTCAGCCTTTATTATTGATTCTAAAGCAGGACGGGATGGGTAATAATTCCCCTCTCATTGTGACGATCTTTTTCTACGTAGCATAAAATATTACATTTACCAGCCTAACGGCACGGAGGTGAAAAAGGTGAGGTGGATCATCATGAGCCTCGTCACGAAAGTTCCTGAGGTTTTTTTTTTAACACGATTTTAAATGTTAATCTTTCTCCTTTCCTATTCACATTCAATCTTTCCATGTACTTAAACATATGTATACGATGTGCCGTATTTAAACATCAGAAAATCCTATTGTAGAGGTCGCAATGGCTTCAGCCGCGTAGAAGATTAAAAGTCACACAGAATTTCCATTCATATGAACAATAATACCTCTTTCGTCCACCCGAAATACTGCAGTAAAAATATGGTACTGTTTAACAAAGCGGCAAGCGAGCGAAAAGTGAAGTTTCTTTAAAACTAATGAAATAAAACAAAATAGGATGAAAATATAATAGTTAACAAACGAATTTGGGCTAAATATTTGCACATTAGGGTGGTGGGGTGGGGGTAAAGCATAGCATATATTAAATACGTAACGTAACCTAATCAACCCAACTTAGTTACCTTTTAGTCCCCCTAAACCCACAAAAAATTTAAGTTTAAATATAGTTCCCGGAGTGAGAAACCCTTTGTAATGCCTATCTTTATACAGCGTCTCGTATAAGTACCGGGTTTCATCCTGTCTGATTGTCAATACAATTGTCGCGCGCTTACCGCTTTGTAAAACAGTACCAAAAATATTATTAAGGACTTATTCAACAAAAATACTATACATCGAAAATTTTTGAATAAAAATTCCAATTTTGTCCAAAATTGTAATTACAATTTAATGATTAGTTCTTAAGCAAAAAAAATTGAAAAAGCGGTACGTTAACAATCATTTACAATTATTGGTATATAAAACATATCAGCAAAAGATCCGGGGTTTATGGGGCCGGTACCCCACATCATATTTTGGTTTGGCCTGGGCGTGATTCGAAAAACGATCAGAAATTGAATGCAAGAAAAATTTTTTTTCGACTGAAAGTAAGAAGTAACATTAAAACTTATATCGAACAGAAATAATTCCGTAAACTGTAGCTAACGAACACTGGCAGCAATCTGTTTTGGTCAGTGGAAACCCAAAGATCTTTGGTCAAGCATACGATTTGACAATTGATTACTGAATACTGATGCAGCAGCTCAAAGTTCAACTGGATTAAAAAATGATGCCATATATCGCAACCGTTAAATTAGTTGTTTTCATAAACATCATCATCATATCATCAAAACCTGCTTATTCTTTTGACCATAAACTATAAACCTCTTAGGCTTGGCAACACAAGGCATCAGAATCCAGAGGTGCTTCCAATACTGGGTCATCAATAATTATTTGGTGGAAAATTTTTGGAATGCATAAGATAAGAGGTGCCTTATCTGTTCTTCACTATCAATAATTTAATTGGACCTTAAAAAGGCACAAGTATGCTCAAAAGATGCATGAAAATAAAATGTTAACCTATGAATAAAAAATGTAACAGACAACTAGACCTCCAGTGCCAAGGCCCCATGAACTGTTTTAGTTAGAGTAATTCTGAATCATGGCTCAGAGTTGCGCAGAATCACAAGTAGCGATGCCTATCGGATTAGACTGGAACCCTCTAAACTCACAACAAGTTTTCTAATTTTGCTAATCCTTATCAAATTAAACTGCGATCCCACAGTTGTCATAAGGATGTGAATGACAAAAATACAGTCTTTTCCTCGCGAAGCTCCAATCGACCACGGGCACATGATACACCAACTATATAGTACAGGAAAATGAGCTCCAAAAAGAGGTCGACCCAAAACAAATTGCAACAGAAATGATTTTTACACCATCTTGTAGAGAAAAAAAACTGAACAACAAATCCATTTTTGCATATTCTGAGTCGACGCAAAATAACCGTTTTTTGGCTTTTAATCCTATTTTTTTTCCTTTATTCGAATAAAAATCGCAATTTTCGTGGACATCGGTTTTTCTTGAACTGAAGTATGATTATAACCCAAAATAACATGGCGAGACCGAAAACGAAGTCGGCTTTAGCGTAAGAAGCACCATACAAAAAGTAACTGTATTTTTTCGACATTTTTTGCCTAAAAAATACTATTTTCGTTGTAGCCCGATTTTCTTGAATGAAAGCGTGGTTCTGACGTAGAATCACGAGCTGAGACCGAAAATCGAATCAAATAGGTTGTTCACTGAACCAGAAAAAAAAAATCGTAATCATTAATGAATGATCTACATTTTTTTTAGAAAATAATTAGGGAAAGTGAATTACGAACTGAACTAGTTTTCAGCGGTCAGTATCGTAAATCACACTTAAAACACTTTTCGTATAATATTTAGGGTCAACCCATAGTGTCTAATCTTAACAGTCTATTAAATAGAATCAATCTTATAAAAAATACAAAATAGGGAATCAGATTCCGACTAGTTTCACAACTTCTTCATTTGGAATGGATTAACGACTAGGGTTCTAGGTTCTAGGGTTCTAGTCTCTTCATCATTGTTGCTGTCGATTTTTGGGGAGTTGGAACACATTGTTCCCTTGCAGGTTCTGCATGCTGAAGTACAAACTAAGCCGTTTTTAAAGCAGCTACACCTCGCTGAACTACACTGTACACGACAGGAGCACTTCACGATCTTTAGGAGCATACGCGGGGCTGGTGGGAGGTCAGTTGTTAATGGATACAAGAAGTCATCTTTATTCTTCCATCCCCATTCCTCGGCTTTCAGTTCCGGATCAGGCTCCCCGGTCCATACCTGAACTTGATAAAAAAAAAAACTCTATAGCTATGAAACTTGGCTGCATCAGAAGTTGGTGGCAGATGTTCTAGGTTAACAAAAGAGTTTGCCGTTTTCATTTTCTTTTCAAAAAATTCTCTGCGGAGTTTGTTCAAGTTCCCTCCTTTCGACGAACCGTATATGATCAGCAGGCCGTCTTCACCAGCGGTCTTGATTTCCTCCTTCGAAGCGGACTTCTGCATGAACACTGCAGCTGATGTTCGGAAATCATTGTCTTCTATCAGCCTCTTCAGTGCAAGACCTATTCCCACACCGTGGATTCGCGAAGTAGAGTCACAGCCTAACAGGGCATGAGCAAAAAGGATCAGATGACAAGTATCTTGTCCCAGCTTCTCTTTTAGGGTGTGTATGTCCCATATTCGGGGAGCTTTACTCAACTTTGGCTCAGGTGCGAAGAATAGTTTCTTGCTTGACAAGTCACAGTGGTAGCATAAGAGAACCAATAGATCGGTATCGTCCCCAACTACGGCAGTGTCGTGATACCGTGAAGAGGCAACAGCAGCTTCCACAATCGGGACATCTGCGTCATCTGATGCCTGGGAGACAGAGACACCATTTGCACGGAGATGATCAGCCAAAGCGCAGATAAACCTGGCTTTGTTTTTCTGGCAAGATAAGAACTCTTCTTTCTTCACCTTGAGCTATGGCCTTCGCAAGTTCTGGTTTGTTCGCAGTCCGGAGCATGCAAGAGCTCTCAAAAAGTGACGCTGGGTAGGAACACAGTTCGTGTTGAAAGTACTCAGTTTCCGTAAGATTGATCCTTTTCGCGATCATGATAAACCTCTGAAAAAGAAGAGTCGGGTCTAGTAGTTTGCAGTCTCCGCTTGGACTTTGCTTGGTGGTCATCTGGATTGCCTGTTGTTTTCGTCGAAACACAAAGTCAGAGACCAGCTGTCCAGACATGGCGTCAATGACTTTTAGGCCAATATCTTTGGCAGAATCAACGTTGGCAGACGGATAGGCAGTTAGACCATTTGCTATGCTTCTTAACTGAACATCTCCCTCAAATGGTGAACCCCTTTCCAGAAACTCGATAATCGTCTGCGTATCTTTGCAGTCTCTTAGTTGCATCGGCTCTGACATCTTCTTGT
This sequence comes from Artemia sp. Qi Xiang Cuo, assembly GCF_049724085.1. Taxonomy (NCBI): domain Eukaryota; kingdom Metazoa; phylum Arthropoda; class Branchiopoda; order Anostraca; family Artemiidae; genus Artemia; species Artemia sp. Qi Xiang Cuo. The sequence goes on from NC_142798.1 coordinate 62,551,463, forward strand.
GCTGATCGCATGTAACGTAAAGAATTTGTGAGATACGTTCCATCAGAAGGTTTACTGTAGAGCAGACTGGTCGCGACAAAACCCATAAGGACCTCTGAGCCTCTGTCATGAACAGAGATGCAGTTTTCAGATGTCTTTCTACCACTCGTTTCATCTTTTCGGACCAGAATCGGATCCTCATTTGAAGCTCTTCCTTACTTTCTGAGTTTGTGGTTTCGTCAAACTCGACAACATAATAACTATTTCCGACTCCATCAAGGGTCATCTTCCGGAAATGGGTTCCAAGAGCTTCGGTTAAATAATAAGCGAACTTAGTTCGCCTGAAGGATAAGTTTTTGACCACTGTATTTCTGAACATTTTTCCAAATACATGTGCTATTCCGTCTGCGGATTTCCCAGAATAGTCAGACTCAATCAAATATTTTACTCAATCAATAATTATTGAGCCGAGGAGTGAACGAAAAAAGAAAAATATAGGGAAGGGGGAAGAGGTTCCCAACAGGACGGAAACGGAGCTTTAAACCAAAGCAAGAAAAGGGACTTTAGGGACCTTTATCAATTTAAGGTACAAATAGGGATCTTCACTTGATTTTAGGGACTTTTAGGGACTTTAGGGACTTTGTGGAAGCCCTGTGTACCTAATCCGTCAATCGTTTGGTCCTTCACAGCTCTGAAGAATACCACAGGCTCATAATACAAGTTAACCTGTCGTGATGATGACGTCACCTGTTGGTACAAGGTGTATTTCAGGGGACGATTGTCTTCTCAATAGACGTCGCTGTAAAAAAAAAAAAAAAAACAAAAAACTTAAACTGACATGAAACATCAAAGAATTTGACGCAAAGCAGTAAAGTACAATAATTTATCCTTTAAACTTTTAAAGTATTCAGTTCCGAACCACCATTATAAAAACCGACTTCTTACCTGCGCTAATCATTCATCAGAACACTAGCAGATTCACCGGAAAGTATTACTCGACTGTTAGATGGCGGAATTTCGAATAAAATTTTTTCTCGGGGTAGATGGCGAATTTAAATAAAGGTTATGACTGTCACTGACCGGAACTAGTTTTCTACTTGACTTTCTGGCATTACTTGAGGTCTTCGTCTAATTGATTTCTCAGTCAAATCTTGGGAATAAACTTTGAAATCTTTAAAACACTGAGTGATGAATGTGACGATTTTCATTTTTATTGCATTACGTAGCCTTCGAAGTGTCTTATACTAGTGCCTAGTTCAGGTATTTTTTACGAACAACCGATCATTTGTTGAATAACAAGCGCCGATTGATTGTCTTTACAAAAATTACCGCAACGCATATTGATGATAGTGAAACTTTTTTGTTTTGCACCAGACACCCAATCTGACTTCATTTTCTGTCTCAGCTTGTCATTCTGGATCAGAATCATACTTCATTTTAAGAAAAACGGTCGGATACTAAAATTATATTTTTTTTTTTCGGAAAACGTAAAAAAATCGCATTATAAGCCAAAAAACGGTTATTTTGCGTCGACGCAGAATATGCAAAAATGGATATGTTGTTCAGTTTTTTTTTTTCTCTACAAGATGGTGTAAGAATCATTTCTGTTGCAATTTGTTTCGGGTCAAACCTCCATTTGCCTGTACTAATAGCTGTTGACCAGGTTTTGTTGAATGAATCGCGCCTGCCCGTCAAATACTTAGACTGATAAAAAGAGTTGTTGAGAAGCCCTCGCCTTCCATACAGGACGAACCAGTTACAACCGATAAAAGGCAAAACTATGGGGCTAGCTCTTACTTCCCATTAACCACAGCTGGAATATGATATCCTCTTCTGGTACATGGGTTTATGACAAGAATATAGGGATTTACCTTCTTTCTCCCCTAAAACTAAATTTTAAATACCTATATGGCATTGAGGCATTTGACTTGGTGACCCAACCTCCACAACATGGAAATATTTACGTATTACGAAAAAAAACTTAGGAAAATTAGAATGCTTCCTACAATTAGATACATATCAAGTATTATTCACTTATTTTTTTTGTTTTCTTCGGAGTTACCCCCCCCCCAAGAAAAAATCCTGCACATGAATCTTATTCCTATTATTTATGGGTGGTAACATTTTCTTTTTCAGCTGCATTCAGTTTAAGACACACTTGAATTTTTAAGACCAACGTTTTGCACGCATGCAATATTTCAGTTTGTAGTACCGAACAGTAAGTAACGAACGACTCGGGTCAATAGTGACCGAAACTATAAAAAAAAAGGAATATTTATACAGACTAATACATGAAAAATTGGCTTTTTATGCTGAATCCAAACATATAACATTCATTACGTTTACTCCCCTACAATTCAGAACACACTCGAGAAGTGAAGTTAGGTTAATCATAATGAAAAATGCCAAAACATGACAAAGATATAATATTTTAGTTTATATAATAGTATAATTTGGGCTATGTATTTGCACATTAGGGGGGAGGGGTAAAGTACCTAATGTAACCTTACCTCACCCCACCCCTAATGTACAAATATATAACCCAAATTATACAGGTCCAATGCATTCTGTCACCCGTCATTTGTCTTTGTCGCTATAAAACCGGTTATTCTAGATCTTACATTAAGCAAACTTCTCGAGTGTATTCTGCATTGTACGGGAGTATCGCTACGAGTCTGAGAAAATTTGCCTGAATTTCAAAAAAGGGGAATCCTCCCCCAAAGGCAAGTGATCTCATTGAAAATTACATCGTTAGATTCAGCATATCAGGCAATCCGCAGTAAAGGTTTATAGCTCCTATCTACACAAATGTGGAATTTTGTACTTTTTCCCGGGACAAAGAATGCGTGCTTATTTGTAGGTTGTTTGTTTTTTTCATTCCAGGGAGGATCGTATTAAGCAGATAGTCCTAAGATATCGGGAGAGTCCTAAAAGGCGAGACAATACCAATGAATTTACAATTATTAATATATATAATTTAGCAGCAAGTAATCAGGGGTTCATGGGGTAGGGAGCCCGCATCAAATACTGGATATGTCTGAGCATCATTTGAAAAACGATCAGAAATCAAATGAAAACCTAGTTTTTTTTCAATTGAAAGTAAGGAACAACATTAAAACTAAAACAAACACAAATCGATCAGTATATGAGGGAGTTGCCCCCCTCCTCAGCCCCTCACTCTTTACGCTAAAGTTTGACACTTTGTCCCAATTCTTCAAAGATAACTACTGAAAAACAAGGACCGTTGATATGGAATAAAAAGTTTTTTTTGGCACTTGTCTGTTGAATGGAACGCACTTAAGAATTATGCTGTGTAAGATCTAACACAAACCGGTGTCCCTTCCTGGATCGGTTATGAGTTGATTATTTTGATTGAGAAAACTACGATATATGTATATTTTTACTAAATCTTTAACATTTTTTATGGTACTGATGCCTTATGTGGACACTGCTAAAGAAGTCAAGTTTGGTTAATGCTAATGAAATAAAATGAAATAGGATGAATATATAATAGTTTATAAACAAATTTGGGCTATATATTTGCACATTATGGAGCGGGGGGCGGGGGTAAAGCAAACATATATTAAATACGTAACCTAACCTAACCTAGGTACCTTTTTTCCCCTTAAGCCCCAAAAAACACTTGTTTAAATGTTGTAACTCATTGAGAAACCACGGCTTTGCAGTCATTTATGTATAGCGGTCTCTTGAGAATAGCCTGTTTCACGGGTTTTTCGTGACTGGTTTTCTTGTACAGAATATAGCAGTGTCCACATAACGCACCAGTGCCTTTTTTATTTTATTTTTGCTTTGTTTACAATAAGGGTGTTTTCATTTATTATTTTTGAAGTGTATTGTGTATTAACCATGGCCCAGTAGGGCTTTTAGTGTTAATAAATCATATTATATCAGTATCATCATGTTTTGGTATATTTCATTAGGATTAACCTAACGTCACTTATTGAGTGGGTTCCATTTAACAGACAAGTATATTTTTTTTTTAAGCAGTAAATACTTTAGAGTAACAAGCAGGGGTTAAGGAGGAGGTAGCCACCCTCATATACAGAATAATTTCTGTATTACTTGTTGAGTGTTAAGCACTTATTAAGTTAATCAAGCTTTAATTAATAATATTAATCAAATAACAACTTAGTGTTATGAAGCATTGAATTAAGAAGTTTTATTGTTAAGTATTAAGTATTTATGAAAGCTAACTAATAAGACTTTCGGGGTTGATTGAAAAGAAGAGATATAGTTTATTTCACTGGATACTTGACAAAGCTACGAAGGACCGCCAGCAGAGAGGGGCTAGAGGGCCAAATGCACAGAGGTCCGTAGCATGACAACCCCACGATTCCTTAATGCCCTCTGACTCTCATTCTTTTGGAATTATGCTCTTGCTCATGGAATTAATGTCTTAAAACCAAACCTTATCCGAAATTCCTATTCAAATAACCAAAAACTATCCAAATTCCCATCCAAAGATTCCAAACTCCATTAAGTCTTAACCCCGTAGCATGACAAGCCCACGATTCCTTAATGTCCTCTGACTCTCATTCTTTTGGAATTATGCTCTTGCTCATGGAATTAATGTCTTAAAACCAAACCTTATCCGAAATTCCTATTCAAATAACCAAAAACTATCCAAATTCCCATCAAAAGATTCAAAACTCCATTAAGTATTAACCCCGTAGCATGACAAGCCCACGATTCCTTAATGTCCTCTGACTCTCATTCTTTTGGAATTATGCTCTTGCTCATGGAATTAATGTCTTAAAACCAAACCTTATCCGAAATTCCTATTCAAATAACCAAAAACTATCCAAATTCCCATCCAAAGATTCCAAACTCCATTAAGTATTAACCCCGTAGCATGACAAGCCCACGATTCCTTAATGTCCTCTGACTCTCATTCTTTTGAAATTATGCTCTTGCTCATGGAATTAATGTCTTAAAACCAAACCTTATCCGAAATTCCTATTCAAATAACCAAAAACTATCCAAATTCCCATCCAAAGATTCCAAACTCCATTAAGTATTAACCCTGTAGCATGACAAGCCCACGATTCCTTAATGTCCTCTGACTCTCATTCTTTTGGAATTATGCTCTTGCTCATGGAATTAATGTTTTAAAACCAAACCTTACCCGAAATTCCTATTCAAATAACCAAAAACTATCCAAATTCCGATCCAAAGATTCCAAACTCGGTAAAGTATTAACAAAACAAGACAAAAAAGTTTCAAGCATACTTTATTTTATTGCTAATCTATTGTTGTCTTTTCCTTTATGTGTTGCTACGTCAGTAATATCAGTCACTAGGCCTTTCGATTTCCAATCGAATGAGCCCTTTTGGAAACGACAACGCTTTCTATAAGCACCTTATATGCCCCCAGGGCATAGATTACAACCCTTACCCTAAGGTCTGTTAGGGTGGTTGTCATGGGCACCCATAAGCTAAATTCCAGGGGGGGGGAGGCGAGCCACATCTAAATTGCACTTGTAACGAGATATACAAGAAATCGCAGAACAAAAAAATAAAAATAATGTAATATGATTCAGCCAGGGGGGGGGCAGCCCCCCCCCTGCCCCCCCCCCCATATGGGCACCCATGATGGTTGTCATCCTCTAAGACCGAATTTCCAGAACTTTCAACTACGTTGAACAAAATGGCTATCTCAAAATTTTGATTGGATGTGTTTGGGGAAATGGTGGGTGTGAGAGGGGTGTTAGTCGCCTTCCAATCACTTTATACCATTAAAAAGGGCACAAACCACTCAAATTTCCAATTGAATGAGCGCTTTTCGAAGTTTCTACGACAATTTCTTCGATACGAAGTGCCCTGCCCTAAAGGAAAAAATTAATAAATAATACATTGTGCCAACGCCGTTCTTATATGCCCCCAGGGCATAACTTAAAACCCTTGCCCTGAGGGTTGTGGGGGAGTTTCCTCCTTTTTACTAGTCCCCGTTTCTTGTCTCGTTCCCGAGTGTTTCCGTTCTTTACTTTGGCAGCGCGATCGTACTGCATATAATTTATACAACAACTTTCTATATAAACCGTAGATGCCCTCAGGTCATTATTTAAAACCCTTGCACTGAGGGCTCTGAGGGGGTTATAATCCTAAAAGACGTAGTTTCCAGAACGTTCAACTACGATGAACAAAATGGATATTTCAAAATTTTGATTGGATGTGTTTTGGAAAATGGTGGGCGTGAGAGGGGCGTTAGTTGCTATCCAATCACTTTCAACTATTAAAAGGGTACTATCCCTTTGAATTTCAAATCGAATGAGCCCTTTTTGAAGTTTCTACGACAAAGATTTCAATAAAAATCTTATATGCCCCCATGGCATAACTTATAATCCTTGCCCTGAGGGTTGTGAGGGAGTGTCCTCCTCAAAAACATATTTTCTATCTGGAAATCAACTACGCTGAACAAAATGGCTATCTCAAAATTTTTAATGGATGTGTTTGGGGGAATGATGGGCGTGGGGGGGGGCTAGTTGCCCTCCAATCACTTTCGATTATTAAAAAGGGCACTAGCCCTTTGAATTTCCAATCGAATGAGCTTTTTTTGAAGTTTCTACTTCAACGCCTTCTTTAAAAACCTTATATGCCCCCAGGGCATAACTTAAAACCCTTCCCCTGAGGGCTGCGGGGCAGTGTCCTCCTCAAAAACATATTTTCTATCTGGAAATCAATTACGCTGAACAAAATGGCTATCTCAAAATTTTGATTGGATGTGTTTGGGGAAATGATGGGCGTGGGGGGGGGGGGTATTTGCCCAACAAAAAATTTCGAAAATTAAAAAGGGAACTAGCCCTTTTAATTTCCAATCGAATGTGCCTTTTTTTAAGTTTGCATGACAAAACATTATACAGAAACCTGTTATGTCCCCAGGGCATAACTTAAAACCCTTGCCCTAAGGTCTGTGAGAAAAAAACCTCCACAAAAACATTTTCTATCCGGAAATCAACTCCGCTGATCAAAATGGTTATCCCCCACTTTTTATTGGATGTGTTTAGGCGACTAAGGGGCGTGGGGGGGGGCTAGTTGCCCTCCAATAGCTTTTGGCTGTTAAAAAGAGCACTAGCCCTTCGAATTTCTAATCGAATGAGCCTTTTTTGAAGTTTCTACGACAACGCCTTCTATAAAAACCTTATATGTCCCCAGGGCATAACTTAGAACCCTTGCCCTGAGGGTTGTGGGGGTACCCTCCTCAAAAACATATTTTCTATCTGGAAATCAACTACGCTGAACAAAATTGTTATCTCAAAATTTGGATTGGATGTGTTCGGGGGAATGATATGCGTGGGGTGGGGGGGAGCCGATTTGCCCGACAATCACTTTTGACTATTGAAAATGGCACTGGAACTCACAATTTTCAATTAAATGAGCCGCCTTTGAAGTTTCTAAGACGATCCTTTCCATATGAAGTGCCCTGCTCTAAAGGAAAAAAAAATTAATAAATAGTACTTTGTGCCATTATCGTTCTCATTTCGTTAACATAAGTTGGGCGCAAAACCCCTACGCCTTCCCAAGGCCAGAACAAAATTTTCACTTTACTGAAAAAATATAAATGTTTTTACTTTTATAACTTTAATAAATCAAATAATATTAAAATTTTGATTACTGAATATCAGTATATGTATATTAAACTGAGAATGCACAGTCATTTGTATTTTTTCAGTAAAGTGCAAATTTTTTTCTGGCCTTGGAAAGGCATAGGGGTTTTGCACCCAACTTATGATAATTTCTGCTCATTTTGAGTTTGGCTCGGTTAATTATTATAATTTCTGTTCGTTTTGGGTTTCATTTATTTATCGATGCTTATTTCTGGTAGTTTCACGCTTGGTAGATTATTTGATTCCATTTTTGCTCATTTTTTGTTTAATGGGGTTCTTTACTTTTCTTTGAAAAACTTATTTTGTGGAAAAAGTTTTTAAAATTAATTTCTGTTCGTTTTATATTGACAAAGTCTTTTCAGGGAAAAAGAAAACAATACTTTAAATCTTTTCGTTTTTTAAGACTTTATAGTTTGGCCTGCTACTTGTATGCTGGAGAAAAATTTCCAGCAATTTTTAACAACATACACCCTTTTAAAAATCTAGACACAAATAGTACTGTTTAATTAGTTTCATACCTTTCATACCGTAGAAGTTTCTACGACAACGTCTTCTATAAAAACCTTATATGCCCGCATGGCATAACTTAAAACCCTTGCCCTGAGGGTTGTGGGAGAGTTTCCTCCTCAAAAACATATTTTGTATCTGGAAATCAACTATGCTGAACAAAATGGCTATCTCAAAAGTATGATTGGATGTGTTTAGGGGAATGATTGGCGTGGGGGTGGGAGTAGTAAGGCAATGCACAGTCCAGCCAGTGATTGCGTAATATGCCTTACCACGGGCCTGGCATCTATATATTTGAACCCTACGCCTGAGGCATGGATATGTGTGTGTATTTTAAACGAATTGGGGTTACCAGGGTCATTAGCCTAGAGGTATCGTTTCTATAGATGGTATTGTAATTAGAAATATCATGAAGAATTTTCTTGATGGTATATACTGTGCATATTTGATCGTACCAGACAGTTTTAGTATAATCTGTTCGAGCTCAATTTTTGTCTGTGACAATTAACTTAATTTCTATTTAATTATAAACAAGTTTTTTTTTATGTTGCATCAGTGTCGAAAAAACAGGTGTATCTTTTTTATAAGATCATTATTTTTTTTATATGTTAAAGTTTAAAATTAGATACCTCAACAGTTT